>NW_009236200.1:0-9974 GCF_000690835.1 Fulmarus glacialis | reverse complement strand
CTGCCCGGCGCCGAGGTGGGGAGCAGGACCCGGTGTCCGTCCCCTGCTGCTGAGCCCCCCGCGGGAGGAGGCTGACGAGGTGAGACGCTCGCTCAGAGCGCCCGGGCTGCAAAGGGAGGAAGGACTTTTGCCAAGCCGACATGGCAGGAGAGAGGGGAGCCCTGCCCTGGGGTGCGAGCTGGCCAGGTTGGGGGCCGTGGGCGGCGATCAGGAGAGGGGCGCGGGAATGAAGGGGCAGCCGGCCCTGGGGAGTAGAGAAATTCCTCTCCGACATGAGGGACCATAACTGACACCTCACCAGCCCATTGCTGCGCTCCTGCTTTCCCAAGTCCTGTTGTAAAGCAACATATATTAAAAATAGAAAACCAAAAGCAAAGAGCCTTACAAAACAGGAGACTTTATTGTGCGCATATGGTTCCCTCCAGAGAGAGGGAAGCCCACTGCAAGCCCTAAAACAAAGAGAACAGCTTGACCCACCTGCATTTCGCCCAGCTCCAGCCCTGTCATTGGCTCCTCAACCTCTTGGTTTTTTCTTTTCCTTTTGCACACTTCTTCAGTTCCGTCTTCTAAACATAATTCACAGGCCATATTTTTATTCCTATTCCTTTAATTTGATGCTTTCACTTGGGTATCCTGGATAACTTCAGCTGGCATCTCTTCCTCCTTGTGGCAAAAAATGTAAATATGTGTGGCCCAACAGTAACCATACTTTTAATAATCTTTGCTACAGCTGTGGCATACAGCAAGCAAGGTGCAGTTTAGTAAGAAGTATTGAGTATTTGAAGTATTTTAGTGCAAGAAGCGTTGAGTGCAGAAATCACCTAGGCAGGGAAACAAACTCCCCTGCTCTATGACAAAGCAATACCTTAAATGGTGACTTCTTTTCCAACCTGCTGCTTTTATTGTGAGAAATTAGGCTCTGATCCTTCAGGCAAATACTCACAGCCAGTCCTCTATGGCTGGCTAATCAACCAAAATCAGTGAGGTTCTCTCCATCTGTGGTCAGTTACTGAAACAGGTGTCAAAGTTTATCATTAGATATTCCCTAAATAAAATGAGTAAAATACATTTTGGCTGATTCTAAAAAGCCTATTGTTCGTGCAAGACATTGTTCCCAGTTTGATAAGCCAAGAGAAGAAAGGCTACCTTAGCGTAGTGATTTCTGATGAGGAACTGCAGAGAACTTTGTCAGGAGTATGCTTTGTACTGTCATGGTTTACATTATTTTATTGTCAGTAGCAGCTAATTCAGATCGGAAAAAGCAGAAAGAGGGTATCATATGGATGCAATTTTAACATAGTTTTTCTCACAAGAATGTAAAGAAGCATTTCTCAGTGAAAAACTCATTCAAAAATGTTTAACAGCTTTAGCCTCTTCTGCTTCATTGCAGATTCTGCTAGATGCTACAAATACTTGTTAGAGAGTTTAAATATAAAAATCCAGCAGTCAATGGTAAAACACAGCCGCTAACAAACATTTATGTCCTGCACTTGAATTTGTAGATAATGTGTGTATACAATCCATCTGATTTATAAGAGAAAGCAGATACAGTGAAGACATGCTATTTCTTTTCAAGGCAACTTTTACTAAGGGACCAAAAACCAATCCTATCATCATTCATAAACTAGCAACATTCGTCTTCTTTGAATTGTGAAGAAAATTTCAATATGATGTAAATTAGATGGAACATGAGATATTTGGAAGTACTGACAAGTAGGATATGTCCTATTTATCAAATCTGAACTGGAGCGTATATGTTATTTGCGTAACATGCTCTGAAGAAAGTTTTGGAAGTTGCACATAGAACCCATTGGCAGAGACTTTCATGGATAAGAAGTAGATGTCAGATAACAAGGCGATAAATATGATAAAAGAAGTCTGGACAGAATAGGTTTTGCTACAGCTATTATTATTCTTTTGAAATTTGATTTCTTGTTGTTGTAGGTACAATATTTCAGTGTGAGAATTTTCAATAGAAGCTATGCCTAAGATGATGTGTTTAGGCTAGCATTTTCAAAGGAAACCAAAGGAGTTAAATACACAAATTCCACTCAAATTCAAAGAACCTGGCTTAATTTATTTCTTAATGCATTTATAATGAAATTATGGGTTGCTGTGAACAATTTATAACAACAGTACAATTAACACCAAGCACAAAAACAGAGAAGGGATGTGTTTGAAGGCAAGGAAAAGTATATATGGAGTCCTGAAAAAGGAAACCGTAATGAGATTAAAAAATGTGGAAAATATCATTACCTACCTTTGATACAGTCCAAATTATGTCTCTGAACATGTAAGCAAAGGCATTCTGTATGTGTTAAATTATATGTAATCCTGAATCTGTTTGGATTTTTGTGATGTTTTATTGCTCCAGCGTGGTTTTGTATGTGTAAAGTTAGATTCTGATATTTTATTCATGTTGATTATTATGCGACTCCTCAGATGATCCTGTTGAAGTTAAGGTTAGCTTGCAGAAACTATATAACATGAATGGATATGAATTTAGTCCTAAGAGTTCAATTCTGTTCCCACTAAACTTTATGGAAATTTTATCCCCAAGTCCAGGTCTTATCTTGTCAAAGGGTTACTCAAGTGAGCGAGGAGAATTGGTTAGGTATTTTTGTTTCCGGTGATTTTTACCACTAGCTTGGCCCTAGACTTCAGCCCATCCTAGTAATGATGTGTCAAGGCATTTGTCTTGAATATAGGGAATGAATAGTATGAACTTTATTTTGAATAGTATGTAACTTAATTTTGTCATAATTAAATTTGTCACAACAAAGATTTTGTCACAATTTTTTTGTTTTCTACTTGTATTAAATATTTCATCAACAGATAATTCTAATATTGTTACACAACTTTGTTTCTCTGAAGGAATCTCAGGAGCTTAAGTTTCTCAGGAGTTTAAGTTTTGAAGTCTTTATGGGCTCTTGTGACTTGTAATAGGCAAAACTGAAATTTTCAGTCTTATATGTAGCGTATTCCCTGCAGTAAGTTTAAGGAAATAAGGAACATGCTCAGAAACAAATAGAGCAACAGTGGGCCAGAGTTGACTTCTTTGGGTCAGTCAGCCTCCTAAAATTTTCAAAAGTACCATACAGTATACATTAGGCTGAAAATGCAACCTACATTGAGGTCTCATACAACCCCCTCTTTATATTTTGCCAGCTGCAATGCTGAAGTCATATGCCAATTCACTGACCCAATGCTAAAAAAGATGAAAGCAGAAAAAAAATCCATCAAATTAAAGCTCATATTGCCATGTGCAGATAGCAATTGATAGCAGAACTCTCCAACCTGTATATAGGCACTGAGGTATTTTGTACAATTTGTATTTTGTCGATGCACCTATTGCATCCGTGCAGAAGTTCTGTATGGTGAATATATCTCACCAACATTTCTCGTGAATGGTGAAAACATGATCATATACTTTGAGGAGTAACATAATGTGTAGGTGATTGAGTGTTACAATAAGTACTTACAGCTATCCAAGTTGCTATTTTTTGTTAGAGAATGGAAAAGCTATCAAGTTGCCTTATACTGAGCATGGGCATGTGTAACATTCATCATAAAATGGAAAACAGTTGAAGTACAAGATTTTACACGTTTTTTTCTTAATGTGAAGATGTGGGGGTTTTAAGGCAAAAACCAACCAAATTTTGTGCTGTGTAGACTTTCAATGACAAAAGAAAATCAAAAACCTGTCAACCAATCCTAAGACTGGACTGGAAGCAAGTGTGTCAGAAGGAATAATCTAATAGAACTTTAGAAAACAGATATTGGGATTGTGATGTTGCTGGCAGTTTAGCACTCATAACACAAGTGAGTATAATAGACATTACAGCCTGTAATCTTGATTTTAATCATTCTGTAATGAAAACTAGTCTTTGACCATTATCCGGTAATTTAGCCAAAAACATAGATTGTCCTTGATACATGTGAGTGGTTTTGGATGTGATAATTTAGCACTGACTACATCTACTACTCGAAGGCCCATTTAACTTGTTCTCTGTTTTAGCTTGCCATGTATTGTTATCCTTGGCACTATATCATACAAATGACTCTGTCTTTCAGTGTGACCTTAAACAAGTCACCTACTCTATCCCTCAATGTCCATATATGTATAATGGGATAATGACACTAAATAGTTTCATCAAGTGCATGGACACACAGAGGAAAAAAGCTACATATATATTCTACCATTCTTTAAAATTAATAGGACTAGGTGAATAAATAGGTTTCTCATTTAATGTATGCCTCTGCTCACTTATTTGTAATTATTCAGAATTACACTTTTCTTAACTCGTTTTCTTTAAAAATAGAATTTTAAACCCTTGGAATGTGATCCTGTCCAGTTCACTGCAAGTATCCATACTGAAATTGCATTCTGTATTGTTCAATGTATACAAGATTCCAACAGAAAGAAAGGGAGAGTGGTGCACCCCAAATTCTGCCAGAGATCTGAAGTCACATAAAGGAATAGAGTGAAAAAATGTTCAGCATTCAGTTTTATCCCATCCTTGTACCTGGGTGCATTATCATCTCTCTTCTGTCTTCTATGCTTTGTTTTGCAGTTAGGAGTATTGCCATTTAAAGTGATTTTATTATACTTCAGTGTCAGCATTTATCCTTGAAATAGAGATAGAACTTGTATCTCTTACAGTTACTCATTTGTGCTGCATGCAGACAGCATGGCCTGGGTTTATATTCAGTACCTCCGAAATGTATTTTTCTACTGTAGTGTCTGGCATTGTCATCTTTTTGGTTGACAAATGTTTTTAACAAGGACTTAGGATCACAAGATACCATTATTTGCAAAAGGAACCAGCTCACCTAGTCACTGTGATCTTTCCTAGTTGTTATACTCATGACTGTAAGCAATGTACACAATATGTATCTATTGCATGGATCAAAAATTTGGGGTGCATACGCTTCAGTTTTAGATCTGACAATTTTTTGACCAGAAGACCACTCCTCAAAATACAACTTAGTATATAAAAAAACAGTAGATATTCAAATCACTGATATCAAAGGGATTAAATATGGGGCTTTCCCTCCTACCATTCAACACTGCTATCAAAATGAGCTAAATTTTGGTAAGAATGGAGACAGAATGCCATGTGGCTAACATGATTTTAGGTATTTATTGTCTAGTTCTATTCACAGATAGTTTAGTAAAATACGGAAGTATCTTTCCTCTGACTTGGCAAAGGGATGCCAAATTTATCAGTGAGAAGCTTCATGGAAACAGGTCCAGGAAAGCAACTACAAGGTAAAGGGCATATGTTTTTGACAGTGGCCAAAAACAGATGCCTTGGGAAGCATACAAGAAGGCAAGCGTGCAGTGATAGTCCTTTCCCAGGCTCTGAAGATTTGCCACTCAGAGAATTCCTGAGCCAACAATTGTATCTTTGTCTTTGATGGGTTTCTCTCCCCTGAATTTTTCCAATTGTTTTTGAACCCATCTATGTTTTTGAGTCCACAAATCTGCTATCTATTCTAAGGCCAAATACCAGGGGTTTTATATACAAATAATGATGCCATGTTCCTTAATTTTTTTAATTCCAAATCTGTGATAACTGTATTATAAGGGTCAGATTTTTAAGATGTCCATACTTGTAGTAAAATATTCAAATTACCAGTAACATTTGGGACTATTAGCTTCCAGAGACAGAAAATGCAAATACAACTTCATCATTTGTGGAAAGCAAACGTGAGCAGAATTTGAACAGAGCCAAGACTAAGTATTTGTTTTCGTATAGCAAACACTTACTGAAATCTCTGGCAGCATTTTTTTCATCTGTAATGTTTCTTCTCTTTGTTTCTGTGTTTTATCCAAGTATTATAACCTGAGACTACATACTCTTGGGAAGGACCATGATGGACTAATTATGATCTCTAGATTCTATTGCAATAGAAGTCTATAAACCAATAATGCTCGTGTCTTATATAGCATTTTTCATGTGTGTATATTGTAGTGTTTACATATAGGAATAACCTTTGGAACAATTCATCCACAAGTGTTTCTGATCCCTCGTATTCCTTCTCTTATATTTGTATGCATAAATTAAAATGAATCGAGATATCTTGATAAGCTTTAAATATGTACACCATGAATCACTCTAGTATGTTTTCTGCCATGTGAATTAGTTGTCTTAATACGTATCTATTAACTTAAGAAACAAATATTCTGTCAGATATAATACATTTCAAAGGTGTTTGTCACTTTGCTACTGCATATTTTTATTTGCTTCAAGTTAGGGCTTTGAAATACTCAAGACACATCTGTTGCAGGTTGCATTCTGAAAAAGGATAGCTACTTCAAAGTGCTGTGCCCAGGATAAATTGCTAATCCAGATGAACCCCTTGACACTTACCTTGAGTTCAACCATTACTTTAAACACATGGTAACAATTATTAGACTCTGAAGTTTTATTCAACATACCAGATCTGTTGTGACTGTACCTGTGAATGGGCATATTAATACCATATTCTCGGACAGTCGTAACTGAGGTGACAGCATCTGACTGGGAGTTAAGAGAAGTATCTTTTAAGGTGGATTTAAGCTCTAAATTCTTCTGAGGGAGTTTTGTTGTAAGGTTTTGAATCACGGGGAGTTTTCCAGTCTGGCACTCGCTGTGCCGGAGGCGAGCGGTTGCGTTTGCAGTGCAAGCAGTGCCCCCTCGCGCATCAGCCGGGGCTTCCTGCACCGCGCCGGAGGGAGCGGCAGCAGCAGAAGGTGGGCTTGCTATTTTTTCCAATGCATCTGGTACTCAAGAGCAGTCTGAAAGCGCCAAGTCTCATTAATGTGGCATACAGATAAACAATATTCGGATCATTCTCTGATCATGATGGATTATTTGGTCATAACAAGCATATTATCCTTGCTTAATGAATGGAACACGCGATTTCTTCCTAGCCATTGTCAGTCTTTGATGCAGTACAATTAGCAGAGGTTCTCATTTAATTACCTAGCATAATAGGACCTGAAACGCTGAAATTCAATCTTTCATATAACTACTGCTTTTCAACAGTCCCCTAGGCTAATGAGGATAATGTTCCAACCTAATGCATATTATTTATAACGAAAACATGGCAAAACAAATACAGTCTTACAGGAGTATAATACTTCAAATTGCTTTAGGAACTGTTTGATTACTGTGGCCAATAACTGTTGTAAATTGGTGAAGATGCAATTAAATAGTCCTAGTTAAAAATTAATAATAATCTAGTGAGGAGTAGGAACTTTTAGATGTTACTTCGGCCTCTCGTTTTTTCCCAATCAAATGAAACAAACTGACAACAAATAGATGTGTAACGACATTTTAGATACAGCTGTCTTTTTAATAATAAGAATGCTGACTCTTGCCTGTGTAAGGACAGATTAAAAAAAAAAAAACCAGAAATAGGGAAGTATTTAAAAACCAGTTTAGGCATCTAATGGATTAAGATAGCCATCTAAACAGGTTTTGAGGAACATACGCACGTGCTGCAGAAACTCTTGCAGCCCCTTGGCACTTCTGAAGATAACACAGACTTTTCTTCTATATTCTGATTTGCATATTTACTTTCAAAAACCTCCTCCAAGTGCCTAAATCATATCGTAAAATGAAACATTTATAGAACTAAGCCACACCTTATGACTGTCTCCAGAAAACGAAAAACTTTCAAAATTCACTTCACTATACAGTGTTCACTGTTCAGCCTTTTTACTATACATTAATCAATTAGTACGCATGAAACAGGCTACGAAGTTCTTCTTCCAGGGCATTCCAGTTCTCTGTAGAAATACTGAAATCACTTCAGATATGAATCTTATGTCTCAGGGGCTTGTGTTAGATGGCCTCCAGAGGTCTCTTTCAATCTAAACTACTCTATGATTCTATCTCATTATTTATGTGAACCTGAAAATCACCAAGTTACTTTAATGAGGAGAAGAAGAAAAAAAAAGAGTGATAACTGCCCATGCTGAGCTCTCAGTAAATATGTCTCCAGACTCATTTATATGAACATCAGGGCAAAAAAAGAAGGAACCTGGTTGTATTTTGATTTGCAAATGTCACCAATCCCATAGAAATCACTGGCATTGAGGGTAAGAGGTTAAAGTGAGGAAAGAACTTAACCCAAGAAGCTTTAGAGAAGCAGGCCGTTGGATCAATGGGCTACAATCAGCCCTGAACATTTCTGGCAGAAACCACCATCACTGTCACCGTAATGAGACTTTTAATTAAAAACGAAAGGCAATATGACTCTACAGATGAGCCACAGACTACTTATTATGTTCTCATTAAATATTTGTGGTACGAAGACCACAATTCAGCAGCCTCTGACATCCACATAGTTAGGACGTACACTTCATAACATCCCCTGAGATCAATAGGAACTCATGAGGGAGTGTGTAAGTCTGTCTGCACTTCCCTCCTTAGTAGCAGATACATCAGACTTTGTGGTTACAAAAAGCAGCTCAATTTCCTGAAGTGATGTATTTTATTTAGATTGAGCAGATCAAGGCAGAAAGCTCTTCACATAACTCTTCTGTCAAAAAGCTCACTGCTTTTTTAAACATCTTTGCCAACAGGAGTTAGTAGAGAAGAAACTTAAAGATGCCCAAAGAGAAGTAGATTGAACATCTAGCTGTATGGCTAATCTTTGATGTTCTAGGCTGCATTCATTCAGCAAATTGTAAGACTTCTAATTGATAGTTAGAAGCAGACTAGTTAGAAGGCCC
Organism: Fulmarus glacialis; assembly: GCF_000690835.1. Taxonomy (NCBI): domain Eukaryota; kingdom Metazoa; phylum Chordata; class Aves; order Procellariiformes; family Procellariidae; genus Fulmarus; species Fulmarus glacialis. The sequence goes on along the minus strand of NW_009236200.1, from coordinate 1,246 downwards.
ATATGCGAAGCAGACATGCTTGTTTAACCTTTGAATTTCAAAGATAAATCACACTACCAGAACAGGAGGACTTTTGTCTATAGTACCAAGGTGGAAATTTGGCATTTTAGGCTGAGAATTGTCTTTCCGTTGAACTATGGCTCACACGTTTAATGCCAGAAATAGATTGTACATGAAGTCATTTTTGTCTGCTAACCCAAAAAGCAGCTTTATAAAGACTCATGGATGAGCTTTTTTAAGCTTCCTTGATTTTACTGTCTGCTCAAAAATCTAGACTTAAGGCTGACATAATGATTTATATAATATCAGGAGTGTTGTTCCCCCTCCCACCCCCCATTCACGAAGTAGAATTGTCCGAATTTCCACAACTGCATTCAAGCAACATGTATTAACCTAAATTAAAACTGCTTAATGAGACAACCTTACATTTTGCCTACGTTGCCATCCAAAGTTGCTACAGGGTAAGAACAGTTAACAATTAAATTATGGTTTGCAACAGAGATGATTAAATGGCATAAATAATGAACAATAATGTAAAGGTAAATCAAAAATTTCATTAATTTCTTAATTAATGCAAGGCCAAAGAGATATTCAATACAATTGCAAGACAGCAATTTTAAAATTGCCCTTATAAATAGGGGCAATGTCTGTGGAACTCCTTACCACAGACACCATTAGGGGAAGAGATTAGTAGTATTAAAAAAAAAAGGGAGGTTTATGTTGACAACATCTGAAATTAGCATTTTCAGAAATTTTATAAGCCCTTATTCATCAGAGTATTAGCCACCTTTTAACCAAATAAATTAAGGAACTCTATTTTTTGGCAAATTATCTTGTATCCATATACAACCATTCCTCATGCCTTACTTTGAAGCAGACACAAGATAGTGTATCAGAAGAACCTCTTTGTCAATGACTTCCTAGGTTCATAATAACTGAAAAAAAAATCATTAAAAATAACCAAAAAAAGATAATTTCCTGGCTTTTAATAGCTAATTTCATTTGTAAATCTAACATTTAATTGAATCAGTAGTCAACTGCATTAATCTGAATCCCTTGCTGCAGCTGCTTCTAAGAGGGTTGAACATACGAGAGCTTTTGCTACTCTTGCCTAATTTTATTATGAGGCTTCATTTAAAACTACACATGACAGCATACTAGAATACTTTGGTTTTATTGTCAATACAATAGGAACATTTTTATTATTAACAGTTTATTTTTATTGTTATTTTTATTATCTATTTTA
>NW_009236199.1:0-5909 GCF_000690835.1 Fulmarus glacialis | reverse complement strand
GAGGGCCTCTGTTGATGCGGTAGCACGGATCAGGAGCATAGACAGCCAACGGCCATGCGATTCAGTCAGCGCAGCAGCAATCTAACCGATTTTTCTTAAACCAAAGAAGGTTTTAACAACACGTGACAATAATAATGCATTACTCCCGGCTGCGACTTTTCACCTGCAGCCCTTAAAGGGTGCAGAAAGGAAGGATTGCTGTTCATTACAGGTGGGGAACCCCAGGTAGGTGAGGTTGGTATATTAGCCAGAGACATAACCTAGACCTTGGTGTAAGAGAATAAGAAATGATTTCTGCAACGGCATTGTCAATGGACATGAACAAAACTGTGCATATCAAGATCAGGGAAAAAGGCAATGCCGTAATCAAGATATGAAGCGGTGAGAGCCAGGATGAAAAGACTGGGTAGGAAATGCTGTATATGCAAGTTGTGAGGCAAAAGGAATCAGCCAGGTAGGCTGGAGGAGATGCCTTCCAAAAGCTCTGCATTGAAAAAGTCAAGGTTATTGACCCAAGCTGCAAACAAGGTGGCAATGTTGTCTGTAGTAGCATTAAAGCTTTTAAAAACTCTTGAATTTTCACAAATGATATGCATTTAATAGCAGTATAACCAACTGGCCCAGATTTTATATCCTCATGGCTTACAAAGATGAAGAGTTTGTTCATGTTTCATTCATAAAGGATAGGAAAGGAAAATTGTGTTTACAGAATAATTGAAAAAAAAATGGTGTTTTAGTAACTTGAAGAGACATAGAAAGAAAAAAAGAGAATGAGAGAAAGGGAGAAGGGGAGCTGGCAGAATTGTTCCCTTCCAAGATTCTTTAGTACCTGATTCAAATAGATGGTGTGTTATGATAAAAGAAACATTGCCAAAAGAAGTAGAATGTTTACCTTGATGCATCTAGGACATCAGTGAATAGAAATTATATTAACCCATGGCTAATATTTCTATATGACTCTATCTTGGAGGTCTTCCAGATTTTTTTTTATGTCTGTTAACAGTACCTCTCCAATGATTAAATGCATGTATCATTTTCCTTCCTTCCTTATAAAAGAGTTCTGGTGATGCTCCATTACTATCCAGGTAGAATGAGACTGTAGGAAAACTAGTTATGTTTTTTCTAAAAATCTGTGTCTAGGCAGTAGGCAAAATGGCAGGCTGCCCACAGATCACGTCCGAGAGACTCAAAGTTCACATCGGCAAGTTTGGTTAGCAGTTGTCCATGTTAATAAAAAGATAATCAGAAAGCAGAGATGAATCCAAGGTACAAAAATAGCCCATCCACATAACCAGTATGCTGTAGGTGGTTTGCTTGGTAACTTTTTGTGAATTTCCTGCTCATCACTCCTCCAGTATTATTTCTCCCCCTTACTAGTGCACCTTCCTTACTTCCTTTCTTTCTGCTAATAGCTGCCAACTATTCACTTTATAATTATAAACAGAAATTAAGCTGACAGAGTTTTACAAAGTGGGAGTGAAAGGGAGTCTTACCTGAATTATACTAGTTATTAAACTGGTCTTGCAGCAAGGCAAGAAAAAACTCATTAATTCTACTGAGATTACATATGCACGCATCTGGATAAGCTTTTGTTTGTTACACAACCTGTGCTATCATATCTGACTGCAAATGTGAAAATACGACAGAGCGCTGGTATTGTCTTAAGTATAATATATTGTCTGCCTCCTGGCCAAGCTGGTTTCATTATCTATTCCAAAGAAACAAAAAAAGTGCCTAATATTCTACATTTGGGAAGTTGGCGAGCCTACGATGAATCAAGAATATAATTTGTTCTTACGCCGCGTAAATACCGAGAGTGAGGTTTAAGTTGAATGCTTTTCTCGCGGCATACCATCTTAACACCACTGTTCTGTCTGGTTTTCCTAACAGAGGTAACTGGTGGTGGAGAGCTGTGTGGAGGCAAGCTACAGGGAGTAAATGTTTTAGTGCCCATGTGTCCATTGCATTGGTAGGTAAGGAGGTTACAGTGATTTGGTGAGGTCTCCCGTCTCTGGTTTTTTCATTAAGGTCAAATACAAATCCTCTGACCTGAGAGACAAAGTGGAGGATGCCCTGCTTCATGACTAGTCCCCTACATGATGTGAAAGCATGCATGCCACACTGGCTAATGAGTCAAAGAGAAGGAATGAAGGTGGGGGAAAATCAGAGTCCTGTGAGCCTCCTTATTTCCTTCCAACCCTCAGAAAATGCATTTGTTTATTTTTAATTGTGTTTCGGATGTTTTTTGTGATCCATGAGACTAGAAACAACTATCTGTACTTATTTCTGGTTGCTAGAAAGGTTCTTCTCTCAGGATGAAGGTGAGCATAAATTCAGAAAAGAAAGTTTCAATTCTGTTTCTGATGTGAACTTTGGGCAAAATTTCAAATCTGGAGGGAGAGAGGTCAGCTGTGTTTGTAGGTCCAAAGATTAGATGCAAGAAATCAAGCATTTAGAGTAACAACCAAGAGATTAGGTACTCACGGATTTGTTACTACACATTATTTATTCAACTATGACACAAAGATTTTCTGCCATATCTTCAAGTGGCAATATGAATATCAGAGTCTCATAGCGTGAACCCACAGAAGGAGGTATTAATGGATAATTAATTCTTAAATTTGGTATAGTAATACCTCTCAAGTAGTTGGTTGGTTGGTTCTTTGTTTTTAAAAGAAAAAGTCACATTTAACTGGAAAGGAAACCAAATCTCTCCATTATCCAGTCAGGATTCTCCAGCCTTCTGACAAGTGCCCAGGTTAACACATTTTAGGCATATTTTGTCAAAACTTGTGGGGAATGCTGACTCAGGATAAGGCAAAACCCACAAGGCATTGAACTAATTGTGCAATGCTTTATGTGGAAAAATGACTTCCTGCTGCCTGCATTAGCTGCCAGTGCTTTGAAACATGGTGTTTGAATATCTGCATTGTGTACTTACCTGCCAGATAGAAATATTAAACTTATAAGTATAATTTGTAATATCCACATTTTATATATATATTTATATTCAGATTTAACTGTTGTATTCAATTCCTCTTCTCTCTTTTTACTCAATATTACTCCTTTCAACAAGAGATGATTCTCAGACACACTTCTAGATTCCTTAATGTTCAAAATGTCATCCACCACCTCATGGCATTCATTTCTACTGTGAACTCCTTGTTCTGAGAGATGCTGAGTAGTGCCCGTGTAGCTGGAAAACTGTGCAATGAATTTCTGACACATTGAGCTGTTTGAGCTGACTTAAATGCAAGCTGTAAACAGAGAGTGAAAATGGCTTTAAGTCCGTAAGTTTGGGAATATTTATGCAGCTTTATTAATCTGAGGCTTTATAAGCAATGTAGACTATTAATAGCATATTTGATTGTCTCAAGATAGATGAGGTTAATATCAAGTTTACCCCAGAGTGTTTTGACATAATCCCAGGAAAATGGCTTTTGATGGAAACTGTTGATGAAGACTAGCCACAAAATCCATTTTTGTAGCGTAGGCTGAATGGTCAGTTCTATATCAAAAGTACATTTATGTTTGGGAGCCAAGGATGTTTCCCATGGTGGGAATATCTTGGAGCCTTGCAGGCTGGTAAACCCTGTCCTCCTTCTGCAGAAAGTCAGGAGAAGGTCTGGCAGAGACCCAAAGACCCTTGGACACATACATCCCCATAGGGTTCAGCACATCAGGATTTCTAAAAGGAGTGCAGTTTATACCACTAGAGGCCAGAGGGGGCCTCTGGAAGGGTTTTATTATACCCCTGATTTTTATTCTGTTAAAGACCACCTATACTTTTGGCTAGCTGGCAGACTAATAATGTAGCTGTGTTGAACAAGTGTCAAGTCAATTTCTACACAGTTGCAATTTCACATTTTTGGAGGTGAGCAAAGGGACAGGTACAGAGAGTGAAGTATACAAACGTACCACAGAATGGATCTGTATCTGCTACAGGACATTAACCACTCTAATTTACAGAAGTATACTTGAAAGTCCTGTTTGTTTAGGTTAACACCAAAACGTCGTTTTGCCAAGTGCATACAGCCAATGGAGATTGAGTTCCTGGGGTGTGCAATACAGTGTATGGTGGCATTTCAGAGTTTGCCAGTGTATGGAAGGCTCATAGCATTGCAGAGGGTTTATTCACTAAGGTAGAAGATGTCAGAATAGACCCAAATGGGAAGTTTTTCTATGCTGCCTTGGATAACAAGGTTAAGGAAAAAAACAGTGACAATTTAAATAAATCAGATGTTTTTGCTGAAGATTATGCTGTCATTTTCTCCAATTATTCTTGACATTTCACCCATTCGTATTGTGATCCGAGTTAATAATGGAAGAAAAACCAGCTCTTGTTGCCTTGTTTATTCTTTGTTCTGAAGGAGATAAGCTGTTTATAAAGATAAGTTATTTGTTATTTAAATCACTTTTACTGAAGTTGTTTGTTTCCTTGTTTGAGTTTCTAAAAATATTGCAACAATTGTGATGCATCTTTGAGACGCCTATTCAATTCACTATGATTTGTACTGGAATTCATTCCTAAATGGGCACAGGTGTTGATAGCTGTAACATGCTAGAATGAGTCAAAACCAATAAATGCTCAATAAAGGAAAGATGAAAGAAAATGCACTGAAAACAGCTCTTTTAAGATGTGATAAATTGGCACTTTAGTTTACTACTTAATTAGTATTGAAGATGTGTCTGGAGCAACTACATATTTTTAAAACAGCTGAACATGTTAGAATATAACTTCAATCACTGTTAATATTTTCAAGATCATAAACATTATTTTTAAAATTAGCAATACTATTCAGGATATAATCAACTTGTGTTTGCAAGCCGTTCTATAGTGCCCTGATGCAACATTTTGCTATACTCTTACAAAAAAAAAAGTTGACTAATAGTCTATGAAAATTACTTGCTCGCTTTCTCATGTTGCACAGAAATTTAATGCTAGAATAAGACATAGGAGTTCTGACGCTGCAAAACCAGAAGTCAGTTAAAGCATTTCCTTTGTGCTTTTACCATGAGCAGACATTTTGTTACCTATTTCTTGCACAATGCACTCCGCTGGCAACATCTTCTGAAGCTCCATCCTGACCTTTGGATGCATTTCTGACAGGAACGGAGGGCCAGCCAGCAAACAGGCGAGTGTTATGGTTAGCGATTCCCGAGTGCCGGTGCCTTTCCCTTGGAAGCGTAGGCTTTTTGCATTGTGCCTTTCTGTCAGAAGAGCTTTGCAGTCACAATGGAGGTGGTTGGATAAGACAGCCAGGTACCTATCAAACGAGGCAGGCGGTCAGCGTTTTCCCGAGGAGCTCTCATGTGGATATCAGAGCTGATACTGGCAAGGACAAGGCTTACTGTGTGCTAAGCACACACCGGCTGTACGGGGCTGAATCAGCCTCTAGGTTTTGCATTATCTTCAGGGAAATCTGCTTTTATGTTAACCTATCTTGCTATTGCAGTTTAAATATACGTTCATCAGCATAAAAGTGGTTGTACTGCTAACGTGCAGATAGGCTGTAACTCTGGCCAGGAATATTTATCCTTAATATTTTACAAATATTTGTCCTTAATATTTTATGGTCCATGCTTTTAAAGATAAACAAACAACACATGCTAGAAGTCATGGACAAATGCAAGTTCAGTTGCCAGAACTCTGCTCAGTGACAGCCAAGTTGGCCTGAAAGCTGCTCCATCTGATACAGCCACGGTACAACACGATACAAATTATAGGCGACAAGCAAGGTGTTTGGGAAATTTGAGTACGTGGGTACGGGCAGTAAGGTACTATAAATGGCACCAGTGTGGCACTGGGGTCTGTGAAGCGCGATTTCTGCCGAGTGGCCGGAGTGGCTGCGTGGGGAGCGCGGCCCTGGGCGGGTGCGGTCGGCTCTGCCTCCTCTGCTCGCCGCCCG
>NW_009236198.1:0-2175 GCF_000690835.1 Fulmarus glacialis | reverse complement strand
GGTTGTCCCACACATGCCTTGTGAGCGCCTTCAGGATGAACTGTTCCATCCTTCCAAACTTCCCCAATATCGAGGTCAGGCTGACCAGCCTGTAGTTCCCCGGATCCTCCTTCTGGCCTTTCTTGTAGATGGGCGTCACATTGGCAAGCATAAAGGTGTAGGATCCAATGCATTAGCCTGCTTTGTATATGTTTATATGGGTCCTTGTCCAGTTCTGCTTCAGATGAGTCTGGTATCCCTCACATACCCACACATGTATTTTCATGTTCAGATGACTTGGTCAAAGCTATGTCAGATCTACAGTCAATAGTACGCTACGTTCACAAATCCCAAGTATGCGATTGAATAAAAGCTAATTAGTATTCCCTGTGCTCACATGGAATATAAGGTTCATAATGCACATGGTAAGAGGCTTTGAACATTGCCCCATTCACCGGTGGAGGTCCTTCTGCCTCGGGGTGGACTAACGAGCTGTTTGGGGTTCAGCCGTGAGGCAGTGGCTGGCCGAATCTGGTCCCGTCTGGGCAGGCATTGCAGCTGGGCTCTGTCCAGGGGATGCAAGTGCTTTAAAAGCAAAAGGGAGTAGCCAGCGAGCTGGTGGGAAAAAGATAGAAACAGCTTCTTGACTGAATTAAGAAAGAATTACAGGCAGAGCTAGAGAATGATTTTAAGCTGACTGAAAGCTCAGAAGGACCAAAAATGAAGATGAATTATGAAAGCAAGCATGCTTTCTAATGCGAAGTGCTCTTCTGTAAATGTCCTCAGACCCCAGCTATGTGGATTAGGTGTTTAGAGCTTGTCACAGGTTCTGGAGGGCCTTTTGGATGTGATCTTGAAATAAGCATGATTTTCCTGCCTTTCTGTCACCTGTGGTTTGTATGAACTTCAGTAACATTGCTGTCTGCTTTCCATGTGTAAACGAGTAACTGTATTTGCTTTCATCTTAACTTGTCCTAATGGTGATTTCACCATAAATCTGTGGTAGGATTGTTAGCTAAAGAATGTGTTATCTGATAGGGGTTGGGGAGAGAATATAAACTGCACGATACAGAAGATTGTTTTCTTGCTTGTGCTGTTTTTTCCGACTGTAGATGCAGGGAGTGGGTTGTTACATAAAAACTGCCTAGTTGTCTTTGAGCAACAGCTAGGCAAATGAAGTCAGTAATTTGCCTAAGACCTAAAAAACAGTTGCCAAATCATCGTTGGAGTACCAGTGTTGAAAGTCAGAGTCAGTTAGAGCTCCCATGGAAGGGGAAGGCAGAAACAACCCAATGCAATTTGTTAGAGCAAGCCTAGCAAGAGACTCTCTGTGTGTGTTTGCGTGTGTGTTTCCATTCCAGTGTGTATTATGATCATTAAACTCAGGCAATATAATGCTCTAGGAATGCATTTGAATACATTTTGCCCTGGTATTCAAAGCGTAGAAAGGAGCATCTGCACTGGGTTGAGAAGAACCTGCTGGTAAACCCAGCAGATCAATGCTGTTATGCTTCAAATCCTAACAGAATTTGGTGAAAGCAGATTAAAAACTTCACAAAAGCAGTTAAGGTATCGGAAAGAGTCCCAAGGAATTCAAAATGTCACCAACGCGATGTGATCAGAGAGTCTTCCATGTCAGGTGCTTGTTCTCACCTGAAACAAGTTTGAAGCTAAAGTGTAGGAAGCAGCCAGAAACGATGCTGAAGAAGTAGGTATCAGCACCAAAGATGGTTTGAAGTAGTACCTGAGGAGAGCTCAAATAGATACAGCCACAAAGCAGTAAGCAGCAATGTTGGTGTTGCTGGATATTGCCCAACTTCTGCAGTCTGTCTCAATTAAAAAAAAAAGACAGTACAAAGTACTGAAAACTATTCCATATGTTTTGAAAGAAAGGAAGATGTTCATTAAATGGCAGAAATCAAAGGGACTCCCTTGACCTCTTCTAACAGTCTAGACCCAAGGAGTGTGTTGAACGGTAGTTTATCCAAAAAAACTTTATTGACATTTTAGAACTCAGATTGAGAAATTGGAAATTCAGGTCTTCAAAAAGCAGAAGCTTTATTGAAGTATCTATTAAACTTCACAACTCTGATAATGAATGGATTATAAAGAAAATGAGAGCTGGGAGACAATGATTTTATTTTATCTGAGGAATGCTATAAGGTTTCTGCCAGAGTAATAGGAGATGTGGGTGTC
>NW_009236197.1:0-17530 GCF_000690835.1 Fulmarus glacialis | reverse complement strand
GCGGCCCGGCCGGCGCGGTGTCCCGGGCGCTTTCAGAGGCGCCACAGCAGGGACCAAGTGTGCTGCAAGGCACCGCGCCCGTGCTTGGGACACACGTTGCGCGTGCTCTGTAAAAGTGGATAGCTGGCACCAAAAGATAGTGCGCCTATAAATAGCAAACAAGATAATGACAAAAATTAGAGGACTTGACTACATCCTTGCATGGAATTTTATCTCAAGTTTTCATTTACGTCAGCAAGTGAACATGGCATTTAAATAATCAAAGTGTGTAGTAGTATTTCCATTTTTTAAACCATTCTTATGAAGCCAGCTGCAGTGCTCAGCATGACAATCACAGTGTGCTTGCTTGCCTGCCTAGTGAGAAGGTAAAGAGACATTTGCATTGTAGCAGTTAAGGATTGCTTGACTTTTCCACTTTTACAGTGTTCTTTTTTCTTCTCCACTGTTCGTCTTGGTTGCATTTGGTGTCTTAGAAAATCTTAAATTTAATATCTTTTTTTTTCCTTGAAGGCATGTCAGAGGATAACAGACAGAAAATGCAAAGCCAAGAAGACTCCTTTTTTTCTTTTAAGTATTACAGAATAAGGAAATATGACCTGGATGAAGTTGCCTATGTTTTTGTAAATGCTTTGAAGTTTTGTAATGGCAGAAGCTAGGTCTTCAGAAATTAAAAGATCCCGAATAAGTTTGTCACTCAGTAAAAATAAGAAAAAAAAAGGAACAACAAAAAAAGTGGAAGGTAAAGGAACACCATCTATACCTTCAGCATCCTCCTCTATTATTTCCTTTTTTAACAATGTTCCCCCTGCCAAAATTACTTGTCCCACGTGTGGGCAAATGGTGCCAAGATACAGAATAAATGAGCACATGGATGAAACATGTCAGAGAAACCATGGTGAGATTGGTATCATTGATTCAACACTCAACTCTTTTAGGAATGAGAGTCCCCCAGCTGCAAATGTGAACAATAATTCCAGCTCATATTTTTCAAAAAAACTCTTAAATCTAGAGACAAGTCCTTCCAAAAGCAGTTTATTCAAAACAGAAGGGAGTGCAGCACAACAGATTAGTCCTTATTTTAGCAATAGTAGTTCAGTCTGTAGCATTAACAATGAACCACAGGCTCAAACAGTTAAAGTAGTCTCTTTAGGAAGCTTGTCATCTAAACTGTCGAGAAGACGTTGTATCCAGGGAGGAAAACAGGTCGTGTATAAAGAGATCGACTCTTCACCTCCGGCTGTTCACAATATGTGCAAAAGTGTTGCAGCACGGGATGATGATGATGAGATTTATGCTGGGCATAGTTCTCAGAAAAAAAATCAGCTTGCTCAGAGAGAGTGCCAGGAACAAAATTTTTCAAAGCAGGAACCTGAATTTCAAAAAGAAATAAACAAATGTAATGGAGAAGACCTTGTGGATATTGTTCAGGTATCATTACCGGCTGATAACATTAATGGCAAAAGGTTACCAATTGGTACAAGGAGCACCAAAACAGAAAGTAGGTCTGAAGGTGTGATACTTAGTCCTGATAAATTTGAGACACATCTAGCCATTTATACTTCAGCAGAGCTGACCAATAGTTTGGAAGTCACGACTCGGCCTCACGCTCAGGTTTTTCCTTCTTCGAAGACAGAAGTGAACTGTGGTACACAAAATTGCTTTAGCAAGGGTGATGTACAGGTACTTCCTGTGGAAGTTCATGAAGACTTTAAAGATGAGATTAATCATACTTTGTCAGAAACTGTGGAAAAAGTAGAATTTCAGAATTCCATTGGGGACATTTTAGACAAAATAAATGAGGTTAGCTCTGTGCCCAGCTCTCCTGGTCACCCATATTACCTCCAGAATTTTCTAGTGGTGCTGCGAGCAGTTTTGGAGAACAAAGATGATGTCAAACTCTTTGATGAGCAAGATACGAACATTATAACCAAATTCTGCAAATTATCAGGTATCTTTCTTTTTTTTTTTAATATATTGTCACATTACCTCTTGTAGAGAGAGCTGTTACATTATTTTATGTGAAAAGTGCTATACCAATGGGCAATTTAACTTGATAAATTCCTTAAGGGAAGAAGCTCCTTTTTCTCAGGAGATGTATCCCTCAGTGGCTTCTTGTACATAAACTTTCCTAATGTTGCTTTAATGGAAGGTAATGATAAAGAGTGGAGACTTGTAAGAAATAAGGAAAGAATGATTATGTATATTTCTGGTTTTTTGGAATACTTTTTTTACTGTTTTAATACTATTTTTTAGAATCTTAAGTCAACTTGCTGCTGCATTTAAACATGTTTCCAAGGAAGGAAACTTGTAGCGCAGAAAAAGAGTATCGGTTAACACCAAGCTTTTGATGATGGGAATTCTACAAAAGGGGGTTATGAAGAGGCCTGTGCTGGATACATAGACCTTGCAAAAATACTTCTGAAGTGGTGTTTGCGAGCTTTGACTCAGTACATTTACAGATTACTTTCATGCTTGGTGTGAATCCATGGTTATTGCTATGATTATTATCCAGTGTTTAGAATGCTAGTAACTAGGCTGCTAGCTACTAGTCATTTTCTTGTAGGTTGCTTAGTACTTTTAACTCTCATTAATTTCAGTTGGAGCCAGAATGTTGGAGATTTAAGCCCTCAGTATTTGGACAAGATTCAAAGCAGACATGTTGTCTGAAAAACTCATATAAGTTTTAACAGTCAAAGCATAGCAGAAGTGATGCAAGTGGAAGAAGTGTTCTAGCTGTTCAGAGCACTTAGTCCCTTAATGTTTGTTTCTGTAAAGTTCCAAATGATATTGTGGATTGATACCACAGGGCATTACGAAGGAGAATATCAAGGTTATGACTTGTGATTAGCAATTATGTGAAGTTTTTCCAAGGCCAATAGGAGACTTTCAGTAAGTGTTTTTCTAATAACTTGTATAGATGTGGAATGAGGTTAGGTTAGTCTATATGACATCACAAGGTTTCTAATACAGGATACTGAGTGACAAAAATGGGTAAGTGTTGGCTTGAGCTTTTTAGGAAGAAATATAGCCCTGATAAGTAGTTCACAATCTCAATTCCTTAAAAAAATTGAGTTAGCGCATATCTGTTTCTCTAGGAAGTACTTAAACTGTGGTGGAACAATCTCAGAAATGTCTTTTTTGACTTAAGATCTTCTTCCAAAGTTTAGCAGCTGGAAAGGACCATATGAACATTCTTCATTTGCCCTAGTGGAAAAGTCAGTTGAGCTGACTCAAACCATCTTGAGAGATGGTTGCTAAAAAGGTGAAGAAACTCCAGAGGAGGAAATAGGGCTCTAAGTTGACACAGGTGTTTCTGCAGTGTTACCTGGTCACAGTTAAGCTCTTGCAGGTTATATTGTAATGATTACAATGATGCAGTAGCACCAAACATTTAAAAAATTCAAGGATAAAACTAACATAAGTTATGAGAATATTGTAAATAAGATGAGATCGTAACATAGGACTGTATTTGTCAGGGAGCAGCAAGAGCAGACTACTCTGCATGGGAAGATGAGCCAGGGGACAGCAGGACAGGCAGGGGCCACATCCTCTCTTCACTTGCAAGGGGCACAAGCCCACATTGCCCAAAGAAGAAGAGCAGAGTGGATCCGTGCCAGTATGGCAGTCAGCCATGCTCCAGTGGTGGCAGGTCTTCAGGCAAGTCCGTAGTGATGAGGCAGGTGCAAGGTGAAGCCGAGTCAGCAACATGTCTGGGTGAAGCCAAGTCAGCAAGGTGTCTGTCTGGGCGCTGGCATGCCACAGCAGAGCTTAGGCAAGAATGCAGGCCACCAGCCTGAGCTTAAGTACAGCTCCCGAGCGAATGGGGGGAGGCCCTGACACAGCCTCACACAGCTCTTTGCAGCAGCCTGAGCCCAGCTTACACAGCTGCACTGATTCAGAGCTGACCTTGAACACAAGCAGCAAACCTTTGGGGGCTGGGATGGGATTGCAGAGCCTATTGGTGCACTCAAGGCTATAAGAATATTAAAATAGTTAACTTTCTCCACCTAAATGTGTATACAGTGACATCTTGGAGCTTGATAACGCCTTGTTTATGTTGTGACAGTTAAAAAGGGAATATATAAAGAAAGAGTGGAATGTAAGCAACAAAACTCTTGTTACTGGCTCTCTGAGGCAAGCAGTAGATGGCGTATCATTTACAACCAGAAGATCTGCGAATAAACTTAAGCTAGGTCATTAGCGGATGCAGGCTTTGGCTACTTTGACAGATACTAAAAGAGATGTTCAGGATACAGCTTCCTTATTTCCACACTCCCTTCTCTGGGTGAGTACAACACTGATCAGTAATAGTAACTTGTTCTGTTAAATAAAGGAAGGGCTTGTTTCTCTTCCAGTATTGTGATTTCAGTATTCCCCTGTCACAGGAGTTCAGAATACAGAAAGAATTATTGCAAAGAGGTGCTGATAAATCCATGTGTGCACTGACTGTTAGAGCCACAAATAAAACAATCTCTCTTTGCAGGGTAGGAAAAACACAATCATTCAGCTATGAGAAGTGATCGGATAGCATTATGTCAATAGATAATGAATTCTGGACAAGTGACAGATGGATGTCTTTACCTTCAAGAAATCTTAGACAGAGTACTTTGAAAGTTCAGATAGATGGGTTATGTGTTCCACATTAGAAGTTTCTACCCAAGCAAGAGTTGTCTTTCAGTTATCATAACACCAAAAAAACCCACACATATATTACAGTGCTTAATACTGTAAAGTTGCTTGAACATAGGTATTCTCCAGTATTTCATTATTTTCTGTTAAAATGTCTACCATTCTTCAGTGAGTTATCTCTAATGCTTATTGTGAAAGGAATGGTATTTTTAAAAGGATTAAATTTGAAGCAATCCTTCCTTCTTGCCCAGTTTTCTCAAAAGTGGATGGCCTTTATGTTGGATGTAGAGCACTGCCAATTTTTTAAGTATTGGAAACTGTAAATAAAAGTAGGGAAAAGCAGAGGTGTATCCATAACAAGTAATCTGCAATGCAGTGTCAGGCTTTGTGCTCAAGATGTGGTATGTCTGAACTTAGGTGTAATATTAAAAAAATATTTTTTTTATTCTCTATGTTTAATTTCACCGCATGTTGCAGGTGGAAGAATTTAAATGCAAGCACATCGTTCTAGTGATACTACTTAATACACTTTGCGAAATCCTCCTTCCAACTTTTATACAACAGAAAATCGTACGTGAGAAACATTGATTTATAGTCACCAGTGGAACTGAGGTACAGAAAACTGAACGAGAAAAAATGATGTAATTTTTTTCTGTTGTGTTTTAATGACTCATAGAGGGTGAACTTTTCTAAAATCTTCTCAATCTTTTTGCTGATAATATTTCAACTTAGAGCAAATTTTTTATTTCAGTGATACGTTTGTAAGAACTAGAAAAGAAAAAAAATCCCCCAAACCTTCAAAGGTAATGTACTGCAGAACAGGATGCTTAAGAAGCAATTAATTATTTGTGCAATACCTTTTTATTCTTCTATTTCTCATTCAAATCCTTTAGAGAGAAAGCAGTCCTCACATGCCTTTACTGGATTGCAGCCCTCGTTTGGTCAGTTTCCATGGTCTGGAGAAGGGATGTTCATGTGTTGCTTGACATTTTTCCTTTTTCCAGAGTTGTAGAAAATGGAGCAGGCTTCAAAGAAGTTACAATCCCACGGAGAAAATTAACAAGCTTATGCGTCTGAATGTAGTTCTCTCGGTGAATTGATCCTGGAAATATTCTATTAAAAAAAAGGCTGAAAAAGTCTTTTTAAGGACAGGAGAATAGTTAAATAAGCATGTAAAGTTAACTGCCGTTTCTTAAATATATCTAGGTCTGGTACTGTTTCAGTGTCTGTTTTTATTAATGATCAGTTTCAGTTCAGCAGCAGCAGACAGGGATAAAAAAAATCAGAAGTTAATGGGGGTGAATTAAGTATTCAAAAGGGAGCTGAATGTAGTAACAGTCGCTGGACTATTTTCAGCTAAGATTTAATAAGCTATTTTCTTGAATTTCAGCATTGTTAGTATTTTACAAGTATTTTTAGAAGGTACTTTAAAAGAGCACTTCCCTGATAAAAATCAAATCTATAGGAGGTTTTTTCCCCTTGTTTTCAGTAGGTATATTAGTAAAATTAAGCTTATCTTTGGAAAAATA
This sequence comes from Fulmarus glacialis, assembly GCF_000690835.1. Taxonomy (NCBI): domain Eukaryota; kingdom Metazoa; phylum Chordata; class Aves; order Procellariiformes; family Procellariidae; genus Fulmarus; species Fulmarus glacialis. The sequence goes on along the minus strand of NW_009236197.1, from coordinate 11,372 downwards.
AGAATCTGAAGAGTACTACACAGAGAGGTATTCTGGGATTATGAAATCATTCTGTCAGACTACAGCGTCTTTTGTTCCTTAGCATCAAATAGTTGGTTATTGAACGAGTGTTAAAGAAAGCAAAAAGACATATTTAACATCACAATATGCAGAGTTTGAAAAATGAAGTTGTCTTTTCCTAGGAAAAAAGTTCTTTCTTAAAGGGTAAGCATGTCCAAAATGCATTTTAGCAGTGTTCATTACCTACAAAATACATTGTAATAATTTTCTACCTACAAAACATAGGAGATTCTAATGAGCAATAATTACTTGGAAAGGTAAGTTCTGGCATTTTACCAAGTCTGCTCACGGGCAGATTTAAAATGTGTTTCAGAGGATATCTGCATCAAAGTAATTTTTTCTAGGTTAGGTAGTGATTATGCATAGTACTATGTTTTAAAATTTAATTTTCTTTTTATCCTTCCCTCCTTTAAATAAAATTTGCAGTTGGTGGGCAGAAGTTATATGTGAGACTTTTTCAACGCAAGCTGAACTGGTTAAAGGTGAACAAAATAGAGTACGAAGAGATAAGTATGGATTTGTCACCAATAATTGAAGAACTGGCTGAAGCCAGATTTCTGCAAACAGGTATGGCCAGGGTTAATAAATGTTAAAAGTATTACAAATAGAATCTGCGGTTGTGTCATGTTAGAGTTTAACGCACTACATGCTTGTCTGTGCCTTGAGAAGAGAATTAGAGGAGCAGAATAAAGGTTTCAGGTAGATGACTTGTGTTGTGTTACATTAATAATAAAAGCAGTCAGTGCAATTTAGATAATAGGGAGAGCTAAATAAATAAATGTCAGGGCTATAGGTGCAACAATAGGCCTGGCTCGTGCTCACCAGCCTCATCTCAGACCCTGACCTGCGCAGCCTCTGCACATTGGTCCAGGAGCTCTACTTAATATCCTCCAGTACTGCCCTGAGCTGTCTTGCAGGCACCCTGTCCCTGGCCTTGTCCGTCCCTGGCTGGCTGGACCTCCAACCAATGCTGCAGGTGTTTGTTTCCAGTCTTGTCCGTGGCCGTGTACTGTGGATGGATTTTGGATGTAAACTGTAGTCTTGTCTCTAGTCTTATGTCCGGCTTCGTCTCTTAGATCGGCTCTGGACCTGATTCATCATCACACTTTTCTGGGGCTGCGAGTGGAATCTGTTACCAGGACTTTTGCTCTGCCCATTCTGTTCACTTACGGTGGGACTGCACCAGGGTTGGTGAGGACACTGCCAGTGCTGTAGTCACTCTGGACTCCTGGCTCATTCCCCCTTGTCGAGCAGCTCTGCTCTTGCTGCTCCCTAGCAGCACTTTTTTTTGCATCAGGCAAAGTTTTAATCATCAGGAAGACAAGTTTTTTCTGAACAGCATTTTTTTCTAACTCAGCAGAATTTCTTTATATTTGCTTTTGTTTTGAAGTTGCAAAGGGATTTTTTTCTGATTATTCCATTCCTTCAAACTGGACCTGTGAAGAGAATGAATTTCAAGCTGAACCAGCTAGCATCGATAATACATGTTTGAAGAATCCAAATCATTGGATTAGTACTAGATTATATGAATGTACTGTACTTGAGCTGTTGCTTGAGTGTATATGTACAGCACATAATAAATATATGTGAATCGTTTTACTTTTAGAATCTGAACTGGAAGACCTGTGTGAAGGGTTGGATTTGCTTTCAGTCCCTGAGCTAAAAACATTGGCAAAGATCTTTCACTTGCCAAACCCAAATGGTCAGAAACAGCAACTTGTGGATGATTTTCTGAGGTTGGCAATTTTCAGCAGGAGTCAGGCTGGTATTGGGACAGTGATTTTAAAAAGGTAACTCTGTTTATAGTTAAATTTTGCAGGTGAATGTAAGTTATGCTTCAAAGGACTCAACCTAGATGCCTTTTGAAGAAAGGAATGCGTTAGTAAATTTATGAATAAAAAAGGGCGGCATTATATTTTGATTCACAGTGGGTCAAACAGAAGGGTAAATAGACTTTTTTTTTAAGCTGTGTCATGCTTTTCAGCTGTGGGCATGATTATCTATCTCCAAAGTTACTCAATTATACAGGGAAACATTCCTGAATTATTTAAAGCAAAATCAGTGCAGAAAAACATCTAGGAAGACATAGGGAAAGTCATTGCCTATTAAAGCAACTATCTGATGTTCATTTGCTGGGTGAGCTCTTTTAGTAGAATTAGAGGGGAGCAATAATCTCTTTTTTTGTGATTGACACTGTACTTGAGCATAGAGCCTCCTTTTTGGCAATATTTTTAAAGGGAGAAGATTGATTGCTTGACAAACCGTTCTTTCTTTCCTGTGAATTTTTTCGCTGTGGCTATCACAGCTGTGTATATCAGATGCCCTTGACTTCCAGGTTCTTCTGGGATCCAGATTCAGGTTTAAGGTGTCATTCTGCCCTAGTAGGAGTGATTACAGCATTACGATTCTTGGTGTTTAGGGCTGGATCTGTAGCTAGAACTTCCACAAAAAGTCTAGGAATATGAACTACGGTAATAGCCAGGATACTGGTGGTAGGGTACAAGTCAGTTCTGGAGTTTACGCAGTTACCTCTTTTAGTAACTAATACCAAAAAGTAACTGTTTGAATAATAATGCATATAAACAAAGGTGCTTGTCTAGCAGTTAGCTTGTCTAGTAGGCTGGAGAACTAGGGTCTGAACTCACTGATTATGGAATCCTTTCTGTACAAAATGTAGGTTGGGTAGAAAGCTGACAGATATCGGTATGTACTGCATTTGCTTCAATAACATAATTTGTCTTTCCTGTGGTATTCTTTTTCAAATGAGAGAGATATAAAGCTTTGTCACATTTTGGATGAATATTCTCCCGTGAAATCTATCATGTGATTCTCCACAAAATTCCTTGTATTAAAAGGGGTCTAGTATTGGAAGAAGAACTTTTTAAAATAATCCCTCCATGAAGAATTATTATTGCGTGAATCAGTAAGGTCGTCTTTCCTTATGCCAAAAGAGAGGCCTAATGCTAGCTTAGTGCTGGGCTTGCAGAGCTTCACAACTGGGAGGTTTGCATAGTGTGGTTACCTTCTTTAAAGTAGTTTTATTTGGTCTTTGTTGTTTTCAAAATACAACAGGAGCTCTAGTGGTTCCTATTCTGTTAAAAATAGTATTTCACACTGGTGTCATTGTCTCCAGTAGCATTGCACTTTATTTGGTCTGCAGGAAAACAGGTGAAGTGATCATAGCCACAGCCATGATTGTCTTGTGTTAGAGGATGTTGGGACTTTGTGATGAGTAAGGATGTTTTAATTTAAGGAGTTGCAGTTGTTTCCTCATTCTATTGCAGGTATAGAAAACTTCATTATGAAGCTACTTTGCATCACTTGAGATTTCATTTTTTCTCTTCGATACCAGATATTTGAACTACATGATGATGCATGATGCATAATCTGTATAAATATCTCTAACAAACAAAATTGTTTTCAGAATATTGGCTTAAACTATGCAAAGGAAGGCTAAAAAAAAAAACGTGTTCAGGAAATGGAAAGGAACCTGGGAAAATTAGTTACATTCCAAAAAAGTCCTTGGTGTCGGCTTACTCCCTACTCCAAGAAGAGGCTCATAGTTACTTGCTGAGCCACATCAGCTTCAGGAATGTAATGCTCTTTGCTGTAGTTGACAGCTGAAATACTAGTTACCCCATGAGATCAGAGAAAATCCTGTTTTAAATTTGTGCTGTCCTGTGGACAAGTAACAGAAATCCTGTATTGTATGAAAAGGCTGGATGAAGTTGTGCTAATGGAGATACCCTAAAACAAGCGATCTCAAATTGTGGTCTGTAAACATTGCCCTAACAGCAAACCACATCTTGTTGCTTGTTGTTACTGCCTGGCATACTGCCTTTGGCTGCACCAAAAGGGCAGTTAGTTCCAATTCTATTCTGCTTGAAGGTTGGCCCTTAAACTTTTTATTAGTTAATGCATTTCTTTGGTTTTTCACTAGAGGTTACATGCACTATATAGTTTCTCAAGCTGCTTCTTTCAAGGAAAATCATGTTTACACATTAATTGGCTTGACAACAAAATTATTCTCGTACTTCATTCAGTATATTTGAATTTTTATAAGTAATGGTAAAAACTGTTTGTTATATTAATTTTATTTGTCCTTCCAGGGTGAAGGACCTGGCTGGAAAATCTGTCAGGGTCTGTAAAGGCCCTCGGGCTGTCTTTTCTCGAATTCTGCTGCTATTTTCACTGTCTGAGTCAATGGAGGATGAAGAAGCTGGTAGTGCTGGTCAAGGCCAGCTCTCCACAGTCCTTATGGTAAACATGGGGCGTATGGTATTCCCCAGTTACGCTGTAAATAGGAAAACACAGGTCTTCCAGGACAGAGAAGACCTTATCAGGTAGGGGGAGCTTTGGTAGTTTGGAAATCTGTTTATTTCTAGAAAAGCTTTACTGCAGTGCTTGTGTAGGCAAATAAGAATTCATCATGTAGAACTCCAGATATAAATAAATAGAAGTGCACTTTTGCAATGATTTTAAATGCATTTTTGTATCCAGGTAGGACTTGTAATTCACAGTGGCTTGCGTTTTGAACCAAAATAGCATATTTATTTGCTTCATGATCATCTGCTGATGAAAGTTGTTTCTTCATTTGCTGTGATGGTTATTAGAATGGACTCTCAACAAAACAAAAAATACGTTCTCTAGTTTATAAGTAATTAAACATAACGTACCCTGCTAGTGTAAACTCTGTTGATCCTACAAGATTAAGAATAAAGTTGGCTGCACGGTTCAATGTCTTTGGAGACTCGAAGGGAGTTTTTAAAAGGTAGTGTATGGAGGAATTTATTTCTTTTAACTGTAAATGCTTTTTGAGCCTAATACCGTTATTATGTTTTTTTCCCTTAGATATGCAACTGCTGCTCATCTGTCAAATGATATAGCCACTGCCATGGTAAATGGGAACTGGGAAGAAGCTCATCATCTATATACGTGTGCTAAAGAAACCTGGAACGAACTGAAATATCACCCCTCTTTGAGGTAGTAAACTGGAAACTAGCCTAGCGTTCATATGAAACTATTAAGTGTATTATCTTACTTTTGGTACTTTTCCTTTTGAAAGAGGCTTATGGACTAGTGATATTATTTAAGCCCGATAAATTTAGAAGCTTTAATGTTCTTGAAAGCTTTGAACTTCCTGGTTGGTTGTTTAGCTTTTAAGTGATTATATGAAAAGGCCTTTTTTGTAAAACTTTGGGAATGAATTGGTAGGCATGGATAAAGCACCAAAACATTTCTGTTCTATGTGCCATGGCAGGAGAACAAGAGCCTTATTTTTCCCTTGTCATAGTTTGTTTTTATGGCTTTTAGACAAATAGCAATAAGCAGAATTTAAAATTCACTGTGAACAAAAGAATGTTGCAAACGTTATGTATTCATTTCTTCAGACTTCCAAGTGGGTGTCATTCAGGAAACATTACTGAAGATCTGAGAACTGAAATAACATGTATTGTTTTTGAAGTCCCTCATCAGTTTTTCTTTCAATTATTTTGTTTTCTAGCTTAATGATACACCGAAAGTTAAAGCCTTATGTTTGGCATTATATTCATTTTCATGGCATCTGATTTAAAATAATATTCATAGAGGGTCATTTGGAAGTCTGTTCCATTTTACACTGAAGACAGTGGAAAAACCTATTTTGATTTCAGTAAGATATTCAAAAGACTTTGTCTTGAAACGTAGAGGTGCCTAGTCTTTTTTTATGGCAGGAAATGCTTGTTCTAGCCTTTTTGTTTTGTTCAGTTGTGTTTCTAAAGTTAACCTTCTGACTTAAGAGAACAAGTTGGCAGTAACAAAACATGATGTAATAAATTATTGGTTTGTATGTGATGTAAAATGTATTAGCTAATAATTCCACCGCTGTTGAAACCAAAATATGCTGTGCAAGTGCCCTTGCTACCTCAGCTAAACTATTTTCTTGCCTTTGGGTTCTTGACTTCGCAGCTGGGATACTCATTTCAGTTCAATTTTGATATATAAGGCATTTAATTTTTGTAAATGCTTTAGGTATAAGTATTCTTAGTAAGAGAATTTTAAGAATTTAAATTGCCATCATTAAATTGATCTGAGCTGCTTTTATCTTTCAGCTATCACAGAATTTTACCTGAGTATCTGCGACATTTCACAGTTGGCTGGGTGTATACAAGAATCCTTTCTCAAGGTGTTGAAATTTTGCAGAGACTTCACATGTATGAGGTAAAGTGGTGAAGGGAATAGGAATACATTTTAATGTAGCATTATACATCAATTTACATTTCTGATGTGGCTGGGGATAATGTTTGCCAGGACTTGCTACAGTTCTCTTAACAGGTTACTTTTAAGGAAAAAGAGCCTTTTTTTCTTGCTTTAGAAAGTTTTAAATTGTTTTGATTTCTGCTTATGCTTTGGAGATCTGCCATATGTAATCTACCATAAGACTGTTGCCGAGACGTTGCTGTTTCGTTATTTAAAGATACTTCTGTTTCACTAGATTTGGTTACTGCTTTTAAATAAGAAAATCTTGGAAGAAAAGTCTTCTATGAAATCCCTGCCTCTTCGCCTTAGGAGCTAACATCTCCAAAGGCCTCTGACTTACATGTAAAAGCAAACCAGATTATTCTGAAAAATAATTCTGCAAAAAGGCAATAAGTAATATTCAGGTCTTTTTCATATACAATAAGAAATACGGGAAGGACAAAAATAGTGTATTTTTGGCAGCTAACCTTTAAGTTTACATAAAAATATCTCTATTCTAATAGAGTGTTTAAGATACAGCCATGCACCTGAATACATTGGGTGCTGGAGTAAAAATGGGGTTTGAATTGTGCAGAGGCAAAGTTTTATAGTACCCAGTAATTAGAAGGGAAAGTGACAAGCTAACAATATATTGAAACTTCAACTTGGTTTTCTAACTCAATTAGTAAAGATATAATTCTGTTGCTGCAGGAAGCGGTGCAGGAGCTGCAGACTCTTCTGTCTCAGGATGTGTATTGTATGGACAGCAGAGGGCGATGGTGGGATCGCCTGGCTCTGAATTTGCATCAGCACTTGAAAAACACTAAGAAGGTACCTTCACAACTGCATGCTGTAAAGCTGGAAACACTGCAGTCATTGTCTGAAACCATTTTTTAAAAATAGTTCGTATGAGAAGAACAGCGGATAAATGCAGATATTGGGAGGAATCCCAAGGTCAGGCAACCAGTTTCTCCTAAGAATTTGAATATTGAGTGTACCCTCATCCTTGGTTGGCCTGCTTTTTTCTGTTGCATAGAAGAACACTGTTTGACATGAAGGACTGATTGTATGGAGTTACCAGGCAGCAGCTTCCTTGCTGTTCTGCCTGTTCTGGTTGCCTAATGTGTGAGAAGCAGAACACTTCTGCTTCTGAACCTGAGTCATGATGAGGCCATATCTGAAATGAAAAAACCAAACACGATCGGAAGGAGTTTTTAAATGTTTTCAAACAAAAAATTAAGAGAATTAAGTCCTTGGCTAACTGTTGCCAGCGGGGAGAATGTTGTCTTCTGTATCTGGACCGGTTTTGGTGTGGGGTTTCTACTGTAAGGGGTCAAGCAGTAGACAACACCATTTCTAATCTGTTACTGGTACACAGCTCTGGCAGGGTTATCAGTCTTTAACAGCAAATTTAAACTATTTCCATTGTCCTACAGGAGAAAGTGTAACTGACCACCCTTAGACTGGTAAAGAATAACATTAATGGTTTTAGATAGCATGTATTACAAGCTATGTTTATTCTGGTCTGTTTAATTCTCTTAGGAAGGCAGAGGAGGGGAGAAGAGGTTTTGAGGTAATCTTAGCTTTTGCTGAAACTTTGACTTCTTTCCTCTTCCCTTCCAGTAGGACACAGATCAGTTGGGTGTGTTTGTACAAGCAAAACACGTTATTTGTGCAGTGGGTAAACTTGCCAGTCTCAAGTCTGAATGATGCAGTTCAGGCTTTTAGAAACACTGTGTACATGGTGAGCGGTTTTTAAGTTTCCTAAGTGATTAGCTGGCATGTAGCCGAATGAGAGAAAAATAACCATATGGGAATGGCAAGGATTATGTGCAAGGATTATTGTAAATCTCTGTAGAACTTTCTGGCACTTCTGGAAAGATTTCTGCAGCAGAATATAAAGGAACCAGAGAAAACTGCAAGCTGCAGTTGTGCCTTTGAATTCCTTGTGAGCCAGCACCAGCTTTTCACAGACTTTCTTTTCAAAAGCCATAAGGCGTAGAAGCCACTGTCTAACTCATTTTAGGGCTCAGTTGCAGTTCCATGAATTTTCTGTGCAAGAAACAGCAGGTGGTAGTTGTATCAGCTGCTGGCCTGAGGATTTATAAGTACAGGAGATTATGTCCATTTTTCCTGTCTGTTACATACAAAGGAGGAATATTGTCAGTGATTGAAAATGAAACTCCGTAGGACTGTTTAGGTGGTCACAGTGAAGTATGGGCAGACTGAAAATCAGCTTTTAACTAAAGGACAAAGAAGACCAATCTAATTAAACACACCTAAGATACCTGACTAATTTGGCAATGAAAAATAGAGATAAAAAAAAGTTTTAAGTCCAGGAGCAGTAGCAGTTGTGGTGTTATTTAAAATAAGCAGAGAATGACTTTTTTTTCCCCTGGGTGTTGCTTCCTTCCCTCACTAAGGCTATTGAGAATTGCAATTAAAATGCTCATATTTTATGTTGCATTTTAATTCTCTAAGTCTGTTAAAAGGAAATAATATCATAGGCTGTCAAGCATCTGCAGTTGTCTCTTCTGCATCTTATTCCCCCATATCAAGCTTTTTTCAGATTTGGAATTAGAAGTTGTACAAAGGAAGAGTTAGTTTCAGTTCCTTATTTATAAATTAGGACAAAGTGCCTTCCTCAAGTCACAGAAAGAGAGTGTGTCAGAACCATGATTTGAATTAATTTTTGGAGTCCGTATTGAACCCTGGGTATTCTTCAGTGCAGTAGTGCATTGGTCTAAAATTTGTTCTGTATGTACATTCTTACACAACTGATCTGATCCTTCTGTTTCTGTATTGCGTGCTGTTAAGAAACTGGCTTAAAAATATTAAACTGATTTACCTTAGAACCAACTCTTTTTTCTGGTCACTTACGTAGAATTTACACTTCCTTAATCTTATATTGATCAGTACAAACGGAGAGTAATTTCTTTTTACTGTACTAGTGCAGATTCGAATTGAGAAGGCTACTAGTGCAAAATATTACTTACTAATTAGAATTTCAGTACATAAGTAAGAAAGGTGGCCCTGTCTTATATGCTGGTTTTTATGTTCCATTTTTGTGCTCCAGTTGCTCTTTTGGACTTATAAGAACAGAGAGATGTGCATAGGTCTTTCTAAATTATTGCTTGTTACCTTGCTCTTTGCTAGGCCATTCACTGCATCAGAAATGGGCTGGCAGACCCATTTGTACGTACTGGGCATCGTCTCTCTCTCTACCAGCGGGCCCTACGAATCAGAGACTCACCAAGCTGCAAGCAGTTCAGATGCCTGTTTCATGATCTGCCAGTCGTAACTGTGGAGGATGTGACACATGTAAGTAAAGTTGCTGGTAGTTTCTGAGAAATAACAACTCCTGAGGTCTTTTTTCTTCTGACAAGAAAAAATAATCTGTGAGACTGTTGTTATGTACTATGCACCAGCCTCTGACTTATTTGTGCTGCAGGAAAATGAATACAAATGTGTTTCTAAAACAAAAGCCTCTTGTAAACAAGTATTTCTACTTATTTAATAAATGGTCAGCTTCTTAGCTGAAGTTAGTCAGCTGTACACTGATTTAATTTGCGTTGCTTTACTGAGTGTGTGTTATGAATCTGATCAGCTATGAACTCCACTAATTTACCAGCAACACTCAGAACCTTTCTGTCTGAAGAGTCTGATCCAATCAGTGTATTGCCTCTGGTGTCTTCAGGCTAAGCATTCTATGTGTAAGAAAAAGTAATAGTAACCGTAGCATGTTGTCAGCCTTAGATTAATGGCTCAAAAAATGCAAGGTTTTATTAGTAACCTTTGGGAGTTACGCACTCGAAATATGCGCTATGCAAATATGCAATGTGATGCACTTGCATCATATTGGAATGGATTTTTTTTAACTCATTCTTTTCCCTACTGTTGCAAAGCTAATTGTATCTGGGCGAAGTCAGAGCAGAGTCTCACTTTCTCTCTCGGCCTTGTCACCACATGTCTCCCTACAGCCCTTCTTTTTCTCAGTCCAGAATCAGTCTTCTCAGTCATCTGTATTCTTTCTTCTGGTCCTGCGTATAGAAAGACTACACTCCCATTTGCCCAGCATCTTTGCTAGACTTTTTTTTTCTGAAACACTTGCCAGTTTATAAAAGCTAAACAGAATGATTTCAAGGGAATGGCAGGTTAAATTTTATTCAGTTGATTTTTGGAAACAAGTCTAGCTCTGATTTTAAGAAAACTGAAAAGGAGGAATGTGTGGTTTAGGAGAGATTCAAACACCTAGGCTAAAGCTTTTTAAATGTGATGCTGGAAAGTAACTAGTTCTTTTAATATATTCAGGTTACAATCAAAGGGAAGATGTGTCCTCAGATGGGAATGGGAAAATCTGTATTTCTAATGGAGGATATTGGTGATGAAGAAGGAGGCGAAGACTTCAGTGTATCCACAGTCATGTGCTCAGTTGAGGAGCTGGCGTTAACTCATTACAGGCAGAATGGTTTTGATCAGGGTAACAGTAAATTTTTTTTGTATAGTAAAATAACTGTGGGAGTAAAGAACCAATTTACTAAGCAGTTTAGTTAATAGACCAGTTTTAGCTGATTTCGTTAGACCAGTTTTTAGCCTGATTCTGTTTCCTTCCCAAACAGCTCTAATATGTAATTTCCTTACCAAAATGCTCTAATATGTATTTTCCACCTGACCTGCTTTCTGGCCTTTAATTATTTGCTGCCTTCATATACCTAAGGTGGTTTTGAAATGTGTTAGGAAAAAACCCAACGTTTCTTCTTTATCTCCATAGAAAATCACTTACTTTGCCTTTCTTATCAGTGAACAGCTATTTTATTTGTTAGGGGTAAAATGCTAGCAGTGTCATTTAAGGGGGTGTCATTAAGGAAAGGTAAACTTCCACTGATTTTTGGTACTAGATGAACATGAAAACAGTATATACCATAGCAAGACACTTAGCAACTTCTTTTGAAAGGGCTTGATTTTCTGCTCTCTTAGTAGTTGTTCATGTATTTTTTACAACTTAAGAGCTGTGGAAAGCCATGGACAAATAAGAATATATAGGGCTGTTTTACAGGAAAAAAGCAAAATACAAAAAGGTAAGCAGGTTATTTTTT
>NW_009236196.1:0-9108 GCF_000690835.1 Fulmarus glacialis | reverse complement strand
AACTATTCTATGATTTTATGATTCTAAATGTGTTTTAACGTGGCCAAGGCACCCCTGAGCCTGGTCTCTTCCAAGTTGCTGTCAGGATTCATTAAGGTGGTGCCTTTACAAATACCTAGCACTTAAGGTGTATGTAGAAGAACTCATATTTTATATATTGGCTGGCAAAGACCCTACCATTTGGTTCTTCTTGCCCTCTGCATAGTCAGTATGGATATACTTCCTGCTTGTGACAATCTTGGTGCTCTGTACAGAACTGAGATGAGGCTGAACCCCTGCTAAATTGTATTTCTCTACATGGGCATTTAGTATACAGAAGCCATGGAAAATATTTATCCCTGTGTTTGCTACAGATGTAGGAGGTTCCTCATTTAAACATGGATCTTTGTTTATGTGTGTGTTTTCATTGGGACTCTAAGGATGGGATTCAGATATAGCACAGACCTTCATTTTTTACAGCAAAGCTCCTCACTGCGTGGAGCTCCTGCCTTTGTCAGCTCTTGAATCATCCACCTAACTGTTTTGGTGCTCCCACCTCCCTGTGATAACAGTTCCCAACGGTGTTTGCTCTCATGTATGTTTTATCAGTCATTTATCCCAGATGATTTCTTACTCTTGCCATGGACTGCAACATTTTTAGTAAAGTCTGGTGAAGAGGCTGGAACAGCCAAGAACTGTTTTTTTCTTTTTGAAACAAAACATAGTATGAAGCAGTATCATGATGGTTCCAATGTTTCCCACCTGGTGAGGATCCTACCAGGAAGGCTCAGTGAACTGCTTCCAGTGTACGTTTCCAGTTCTTGTGTTTTGTGGCACTAGGCTTGGGTCTGGCATGTGCCCCATCCACCCTCAGTACAACCAGGAAGAACTCAGAATCAGAAAATTCTGGTGGATTCAGTAAGTAAATATATTAATTGAATGTTTGATTGCTGCATACCCCACTTGTTGAACTATTAGACACATGGCCATTCATCTTTTTCAGCCCCCCTGCTTTCTTCCTGGTGTTTGGTACATACTCACACAGGCAGACTTTGAGTTGGGGATGTAACCTGCAACAGATGCACAGTTCCTTACTCCAGACTCCTTTGCTGTCTTCTACTCCCTTTCTTGTCCAAAGGCAGAGACAAGCCCAGGAAGACAGTTCCTCTGCAGAATGATTCCCAGAAAAGGTGCATATGGGAACCCTCAGCACATCTTAGTGTGTGCTCTAGAAAAAAGAAGCACAACTCACATGTCTTTTCATGCATTCCAAAACCTGGAAGGCTGCTCTTGAGCTACTCAAGTACCTAAATATGCTTTCTAGTGCCAAGTATCTGAATCACTTGCTTGGGGCTCACAGGTAGAACACAGGACTTATAAAGAAAACATGTCCTTTTGTAGAGGAAGCCAGAGGCCAGGTGTGATGCCCTAGACATCTAAAATAGTGATGGATTTTTAGGCAACTTAATTCCACTCCCAAACATGTCCTAAAATATACGCACAAGTTTTAAGGGGAAAGTATGAGATAGATCAAGAATAACCATTTCTTTCCTGGTTATGTGAAACACAGTTGTTTGGTTTTGAAATCATAAAAAAAAAATTACTTGAGCTGTATTTATTAATTTTTTTTTCCTTCAAAACAATCCAAATTAGATGGTAAAAAAGTTTTGTAAAGCTGCTGAAACTTGCAGCATTTTTATTTAAAAAGTTTTTGAAACCTATCTTTGATTTACAGTGGCTGAGACCTCCATTTTATGATTTTTTTCCAGAATCAGTTAAACTGATTCTGATTGAATTAGCACTGAGTGGAAGGCCAGGCCTGTCATTGAGTTATAGAGCAACCAAAAAACTAAGGTAACTAGATATTTTGGGGACAAAACTTCTAACACTGGCTTCTAATTTTGAGGATGTGGCCAAAAGACAATGAAATCTTACTTCTTGAATATAATAAATCAAAAGCCAAATTCCTGAGCTTAAAATATAGCTCTGCTTGCTACACAGCTTTATAAAGTGGAATGCTACAGTCAGATTTAACTTGCAATGTATCACACACATCAAATAATGAATCCGAAGAGTTTAAAAAAGCTGAATAATTTTTATGAGAAGTAAGACTATACATGGTTTTCACAGCCATAACAAAGTTAATCAGAATTCATAATTTAAAATATAAACTCAACAGTGGAAAAGTTGTGAAGGTTTTTTCTTCCATGAATATTGTTCTTATCTATGTTTACATCCCTTACGTTCTCCTCTAAAGCAACGGCCGTGACAAGGAATTTATAGATGTTTTTCCAATTTGTAATAAATCCTATAGGCTAAATTCTGATTCAGTTAAATTTTTGAGATTATTCTGGTTTTACTTAATTTTGCAGAGATCAAAACCCGCTCTTGTGGACATAAAGCATTTTTTGCAAGTCTAGTGTTACAATTTAAGAATTGACTTAAATGTAATGTTAAAACACATAAGAACCTAAGGGGATGGTTTTGGATTTACTTTTAAATGTACATATAAGACAAACATCTTTGAAATTCTAATGTGTTTTTTCCCTGTTTTCATGCAGCATGTACTTATCTGCCTGCCCAACAGTGCTTCTTATCAATTTCACTAGGTGCAGAGCAAATAGTTAACAGTGAAAGATTAGAAGCATCTTTAACTTGAAAATAAAAACAAAAGAGCTTCCTAAATTATCTAGCATCCTTTTCACAGTTACTGGAAGATAATGATACTTGTGTAATTACTGCTTTTATCACAAAAAAAAAAAAAAAAAAAAAAAAACTACGTTTCAGAATCTTTTGCAACTTGCTCAGATTTCTACCATAAGAAAACAGTCAGGAAACCTACACGCAAAAAGATTTATTTCTCAATAATGTGTTAAATTCTTCCTGGTTGTATTCTGAAATAGCCAATGATGTCACTTAAAACATGTAATGACTACCCATATTTGAAATGTTTACCCATGTGAACGATATTGTTGTCTCTACTTTTTCAAGTACTCCAGGAAGGTGAGCCTGCCAGTGCTGTTCACTTTAGATTCTCTTGGCACAAAACATATAGAGGTTTCCTTTGTATGCTTTATTTTACAAAGTATGTGCATATGTTTTAGCACAAGCAGAGCTTGTGGTTTGTGGGGTTTTGGTTTTGTTTTGGTTTTGGTTTATCATTGTTGTTTTTTAAAATTTCCCCACAGCCTACACATACTAACATTTTGGGGGACTGTTTTTCACCAGTTTTTTTCAAAAGTGTCACACTGTTGGTTTTTTGCTTCTTTTTTTTTTTCTTTAAAGACAAATATCATTTTGTATAACATATCTCGTTTACTTTTACTTGGACAGAATAATGGTCTGCTATTAGCTGAAATGTTCAATTATAAATTTTCTCCTTCAGTTCTTAAAGAAATAAAAATTCTGCTCAAAAAAACCCCCAGTTGATGCAAGAAACCAGATATTTAATCACTTCTAATTGATAGAAAAATTATTCTGGAAACTTTCATGTAGTTCCTATTGGCAAGAAAACTAATTTTACGTAATCAAGAAGAAAGCCTGTTTTGCAAGAGGTCTGATTTTCAGATATTTCAGGCAATATTATTGTGATATTACTAGCAGTAAAATGCTATTTTAAACAGCCGCAAAAATATAGGATTCTTTCAAATAGTTCAGGTAAATAGATTTTAAAATAAGAAAACTTTTAGTATTATTTTAAGGAAACTGTTTGTAGATAAATGTGCCAACTTGAAAACATCTCATTGGGAATAATGGCCATGAAGATCATGTGCATTTGGAACATCTCAGTTCAAGTACTCCTGATATGCAGAAAAACAGTTACCTAGGGCAATAGTGCAATTAGTGCTGCCCCAGCAGCAGTGGCAGGTTTGACTTGTCATTTCCATTTTTTTTTTTATTTTTCTCAGAAGGCTTCTAAGTCAGTCATTTTAATCAACTTGTGGATTAAACCTGCTGTACACATCTGCGGCCTGGGACCAATTTCGTATGAAGACAACAGGCCTGCTGTTTTGGAGCTGAAATCCATGGCATACCGCACTTGTTTTGCCAGTCAATCGTGTAGATCTATGAATGCATATGAAACTGTAGGTTCATAAGTATCTTAATAGACACACAGAAGAAACTTGTTTCATAGACTACAAGGGCACATTAACCTGGTAACAAAAATATTCTCCAAAATATAGACATATAACACACAAGATATGTTTTTTAATAACTTTTTATTATACATTTAATAATAGGCCATGGTTATTGGATGAAGGAGCTATTAGAATTTACAGTGTTAACTCTCCTGTATCTTCCATTATGACTATTTCTGCTTTTTCACATTCTCTAAGACTCTGCTCCCGAATGGTACTTAGTACTTCTTTCATGGAAATCAGTGGAAATTGTAACCACGGTCTGTATCCTAGGATTTATTTTTAAACAGCCTCATAAAAAACTCTCCTTATGATGCTGATTTACAAAGACTGTATCTAAATAACATGCAAATGGCAAAGACATTGGCTCTGGAGAAGCTGAGTGCTCTTATAACATATTCTTGAATTTCCACTTTGGAGTTAAGAGTGCTCGTGACTGTATCACCAGTCCTGAAATCAAGAAAATCTTCAAATCTATAATTAAAGCTAATGACTTATGATCAGCTGCTGTTGATGTAAAATGAAGAATTGTAATTCTGGAATTGTATCCGCTAAACATATCCTACAAAACAGTTCAGTCACAAAGATATCTCATGAAAACTCTGTGGAAAATGCTTTACTGCTGAAACATCAAATGCTGTCTCCTTTGTTTTTAACACACAGAAACTTCCAAATTTGTGTGTTTTGGTGAGTTTCGCATTAAATAATCCAGGTATTTTTCCCATACCTCTAAGACATGTTTTATTATGACATCATTCATGCTGCTTTGATGCCTATCTCCCATATATATATGGAAAGGAAACAGACCCCTCTTTGGTTCTTCTGTAACTTTGAGACAGGAGAGTAAAAGACTGGACTGTCATGGTTATTAGCATGTTTTTTAAGTGATTTGCGATATTATTATGCACCTATCTCTGGAACAGTCAGTTCCAGGATAAAACGTAAGAGGGTTCTGGTATTAAAAGCAGAAGATACACAAAAGAGTTAACACCTTACACTAAAAAATCCCTAAAGTTTTTTTTTTTTTTTTTTTTTTTCTGTTAGTGATGTACATAGCCTGGGTAAGATATGGTCATTGTTTTATACAGTTAGTAAAAAGTCAGGAAGGGGCATTTTCCCATCAAATATTTTGGTCTTCACTGGTCATCATTTAAATGGTTTTATATTTTATCCTTTTTCTTAATAGTTACCTAAGACTCTGAGTAGTGTCATAATTTTTACATTCCAGTATTTTCTGTTATTTCAAAGAGTAATCTAAAATCCAAAGTATCCTTGTTAGCAATTTAATCTTTGTTTTAGGCATTTAAGTTGTAGTTAGAGAGCTGCTGAATGTAAATTTAAATTTGAATTTTAGGAAGATGAATGTAAGCCATATTTGTTACTAAGCTCTAATACTCCTTAAGATGTACTCTTCCTGCAATGCAGTTCAGGCCCTTTAACAACTTGTCTCTGTAGCCTCTGATACTAAATTTCTTTGGCCTTTATATGTTATATCCAGTTAAATTGTCATAAACTCCTGTAATGCTCGATAAAATACAAAACAGAAAACCAAAATAAAAACTAGTGTCTTGTTTGTAGGGGAGTTGCAAGTGTTTCTGCCTCCCTCTGAAACCAAGGAGAGCAGAAGACTCTAAAAGACATCTCCAGAAACATGAAGTGTGTTGTGAGTGTTTTAAAGGCAAGGGGTACAAAAAACAAGTGTGAAAGTCGTGTTTAAACTCAGTTCTTTTTCTTAGGGCCTCAGAAAACTATTTATTTACATTTATTATGCTGTTCTTCACTAATAGAAATATTCATGTCAACTGTTCTCAATCCCAATCATAATGTTTTTGTCAGGCATATTTAAAAATAACTTTGTCCTTTAGATTTTTTAAATAAAATGAAGATATTTATATACTTTTTTTTTCAAAACTGAAAAAAAAAACCTTTTGAATGGGAAATGTGTGACAGGAAATTATTATTTGCACCATGCTGAATACAAGAGAGGAGACGTCTGTGTGTGGGTTGCGAGTGAAAACAGTTATAAAAGGAGCACTACAAATAGAAATAAAACCAGTATCACAGAAGTAAAAGGTTACTGTCTCTCAGTGACGTGAGGGAACCGGGATGACTAGGGAGATGAGAGCTTACAGGTAAAAGGAGAGTGCAGGACAAGAGCAAAGCAAGTGCACTGTGTCTGGGACAGTTCACCCAAAGGAAAGGAGGAAACAGGTTCCTGCCTTGCTGTCCACCTGCTAGATTCCCCAGAAGGAGCAAAGAACATGCCATATGGAAGTGCGAGAGGTACTGTCTGAAGAGGGGAAATATTCTGCTACTGAGAGTGACTTTTGTGACATTGTAAAATGACAAGACACCATATTGTAAAGCTGTGACAAGTCCCAGAGACTGTTCAACTGTTTATGCAGAGACTGCAAGATCTCTCCTTATCCTATTTCCTCACAAGTGGCCATGGCTGTCTGCTGCATGATAATTTCTTCTGGGGAAGGGAGGCACAGAGGCCTGTCTACTCTAAAGAGTGCCAGTACCATTTTAGTGCCTTGGCATGCCTATAACGTACCCAACATGGAAATGGCATACACCCATTTCCACAAAAATATACAGCAAAATTCAAACATGGAAAGTAAATAAATGACAGATGCAGTAAATGCCACACAATGCATATTGCAGTATTCTTGAATACAAACTGTGGAAAATGCAAGATGATGAAAGCTAGGAAATTCAAAGTTAACATGCTCGGTCTATCCTTAAGTTACTTGCTGCTTAAATTTTTAATGCCATGGGCAAATTCAATCAAAATCACACAAAAGCTTTGAAACAATCTAATCAGTCCAAGGCTTCCACTGTAACATTCCCACTACATGGCTTCAAATGTAAATGATTTCCCTTCTTTAAAGTAATATTCACTCCTGCTTTCGTCTTATAAAGCCTAAGGTGCAGGAAAAAGAAGAAACTATTATTTGAGATACAGACTAATAAAGTATGTGGCTTTAAGAGCTTGACAGCCTAAGTCACAACACAGGCAGAGAAGACGGAAGGGAGAAAAAAAGGATGAAGATGTATAGCAGACCTGCCTGGGATATGTGCGTTATGGAATAAGTGGGAGTAACGTGAAAGAAAATAGAAATCCAATTTCTGCTTGAGGTGGCTGGTGAATTTAAATCATATGTCTC
Organism: Fulmarus glacialis; assembly: GCF_000690835.1. Taxonomy (NCBI): domain Eukaryota; kingdom Metazoa; phylum Chordata; class Aves; order Procellariiformes; family Procellariidae; genus Fulmarus; species Fulmarus glacialis. The sequence continues at coordinate 1,820 of NW_009236196.1, read as the reverse complement.
TAAAGAGGAATTTTTAAAAATTATTATTTTTATTTTGCAATTTATGTATCATTAATCTCTGAGCTGACATTCAGTTTCTAGGCAATAGCTTTGGAAATTGGAGTGTTATAAGAAAAGCCAAGTTTAGGTATTTTTACTCAAAAAACATATTTAAATACATCATTGTGTTTCCTTATAGAAATGTAAGTCTCATCAAGAAGTTTGACTGATCACATAAAATGAAAAAAATTGCTTTTGGGAGACATGAATTTGAGCTCAGCAGATAGATCTGCTGAATAAGAATGAAGGACAGAATCAGAATTTGATTTGTAACAAAGACAAGTTAAAGCTCTGCTGAGGATTTAATTCTCACTAAACTTGATCTTCTCCCTGAAGGAAAAAACAGATGAAGTTTATGAGAGTCTGATAAATTGTCCCTGAAGACAATGGGAAGAATGCAGAGTTTTGGTTAAGTCTACAGAGCGGTTTACTTTGCTGTCTGTCTCCAGGATAATTCTTCCCTGAAAACCTTGACCTCTCAATTGCAAGAGTTACTGGCCTCTTCATAAAGTTTTCCTTTGAATGTAACTTTTTCTATGGCACAAACTAGATATTGCTAGACTGGTAGTGGTATGACTGTGTTAAACACCTTTCCTGCTCTTAAAGTGTTTTTCTCCAATATTCACCAACCCACATATTTGTGATTAAAATAATGAGCTCTGATTCACCGCCAAATAACATTTCATGATGTTTAAAATGGAGATGATATCTAGAAATTGAGAGACAGAGGACAATTTGTGGGTGAGAAAACTGAACTGCTAAAGCTGTGTGAAAAGGAGGTAAACAAATGGTTATGTTTCGAACAGTTATTTTGTTTCTGCCTGAGGGAAAGTGATGCAACCGAGAAAGACAGACGGCAAAATATAAATATTTGTGAGTTTGTTTTTCGGGGTTTTTTTTCTGTGAACATTGCCAGGAGAGAGGTACTAGAATTATTTATTAACAAATCATTAGCAGAGGAAAATATGTTTTGCATTGGCCAGGAGTCACATCCAGGACTGCTGTGTATCAGATGTTTCATCACCAGTGAACGGTCAACACCAGTGGCTATAATAAGCTATTGTCTGTTGAGTGTGAGTATGAGCTTGTATTCACATCCAACCTCAGAACTGCCAAATTTACATCAAGCCTCAGCCCAGGCAACCTTGAGACAAGATTCATGGCCTGCTAGAGGGAAAGGACTTGGTCCCATATGTCTGCTTAGGACATCCTGGTGTGAATCTAGCTATAGTGTACTTTTCCAGGCATTAGGAAAGCGCACCTTTTGAAGTCCTTTCCCTTTGGATAAGACAAGTCAGACAGATATTCTTGGTCATAATGGTCACTTTCTTGGTAGCGATAGTGCACAGGCTGGTATCCTTGAAGACCCCCACCAGGTAAGCCTTGGTGGCAGGCCCATCACGGCCAAGCTTGGATGTGCAGGTGGGTCTTGAAGCACTGTGGGATCATGCACACTAGGCACTTGAGGAGCAGTTTGTTGCTAAACAGCTCAGTATACCTTTGGCAAGAGCAGATCTCATGAAGTACTACAGTGCAGGACATATAGCAAAGAAGCTACACCACCAGTAGCATGGGGAATTTTCAAGGCAGCTGTGGCAGCCAGGTGCTTGCAGAGAGATTTACCTCCAGTGGACTTGTGAAGAAACTGACTGGTTTGGTTCATGCTTTTAGAAAAAAACTAAAGTAAACCTCTTGAGCAGTGTTGGACATGTTGTCCAATCTGCCACCATCTATCCCACATGCCTTTACAGCAATCATAGAATCATAGACTCACAGAATCA
>NW_009236195.1:0-20935 GCF_000690835.1 Fulmarus glacialis | reverse complement strand
ATTATCCTACTCTGATCTGATTGGTAATAGTTTAAACTAATTTCCCCAAGTTGAGTCTGTTTTGCCCGTGACAGTAATTGGTGAGTGATTGCCCTGCCCTTATCTCGACCCACAAGCTTTTTGTTATATTTTCTCTCCCCTGTCCAGCTGAGGAGGGCAGTGATAGAGCGGCTTTGGGGGGCACCTGGCGTCCAGCCTGGGTCAACCCACCACAATGGCACTATCTACCCTGATAAAAGAAGACAGAAAACAAAAATTTGCAGGCATTAGAAGTTGCAGGAATTCAAGTATTGAAGTAGCAACAAATTCTTTCTGTGTAAATAGTAAAAACTGGACAGCGAGTGGTAGGTCCTACTAGAAAGTCAACCAAAAATAGAAGTCTGTTGTGTATAATCACTTCTATTCCATTGTTTACCTGTCCCAATTTCATTCTAATAATTGCAATCAAAGTAATTAACATACACCACTTCCAATTAAAATGTATTACAAGTTGAATAGAAATCCACAATGTCATAAAGCTGTGAAAAGTCAAATGTTACTCTTGAGTGCTGCGAGCACAGGCCAAGAAGAGCATGGATCTGGGGGAGAAAGCCAGGGTGAGAGCAACAAATAATGCTATGTTGTCTGACACTGTGTTTTATAAGCACAGGTTAAAAGAATTGGAGTTATCTTGTCAAGCAAGGAGAAGAACTAGAGGGGGGATGTGATACCTCTTGAAATACGTAAATGGTTAGAGAAGTGGAATGAACTGCTATTTATTGGAATATCCCCTGTGGGGAGGATGAGACCTAAAGGGCTTCAAATGCAGCAAGGAATATTTAGGTTAGATATTAGGAGACAAAATGTTTAACCGTAAGGGCTAGTTGAAGACAGGACAAGGAGGCTGTGCACTTACCACCAGAGAGTGGCCTTAGTAACATCTGCCAGATGTGGGAAAGGTCTGGCTGGCTCTGCCACAAGGCAAAAGGATGGACTAGATGAGCTTTGGACTCCCTTCCAGCCCTCATTGCTGTGATTCTGAGATTCATCATGCCAGAAAGCCTTTCTGTAATTATTTTGACCAGCAACATTAGTTTCCATATCAAAGCCATTTTATTCATGGGATACATGAGCACATGGATAGAAGTTCTCTGAGGAGCGGAGCATTGCATCCATCATTTTATTATCGTTTGTTTCTGAGTTATAACAAGTGTTGTGGTCTAACTCAAGAAATTTGTGAGTTATCAAGAGCCCTATTAGTAGAAAGCATCTGTTTTATTTCAATGTTTTGAGGGTTAGAGGCTAGATGCTCTGCAGTAGCTTCACTTCTGTGGCTTAAAGGGTCACTGAGGGGCTAGCTTATGCCAAAAAAAATCAGGGTTTATTATTTTTTTCTTAAGATAACATTAAGAGAACCATTTTTATAAATCTTTAAATAATGAATGAACTTTTCTCCATTATTTCACAATACGTACCCTTAAATAACATGCCATTATGCTAGTCACATTGTAAAATTAAGCCAATTATAACGGATATAGTTTAATAGTCCATGTAAGTAAAATACAAATGGTAAGCAAATAACTTTAATAGTAATAAATAGGTCTAATACTGACATTGCGTCATTATGAAGCTAGTTTTTAGAAACACAGATGATGATTTGCGTGAAAAAAAGCAGTTTAACCTTGACAGTGAATACAACTTTCAAGCCAGCTAGAGGAGATAGGAGCATGAAGTTATATTCCCAGATATCTATGTTATTTTGGAAAACAGTGCCTTGTGTGCAAGGGAATGTTTCCCCAGCATCAAAGCATTAATATAAACCAGTGGCATCCAAAAGGGAATGTCTACATGGGCACATACTGATCTGGGGCTTTCTTTGGTCTTTCAGCTATAGGAAGGCAAGAACCTGAGATGAAATCTAGTCCTGGGGAGAACGGCTCTAATGGTGCTGGACTCCAAGATTAAGCCACTTCACCTGAACTCTCATCTTCGTATATTCTCCTTGAAGAAAAGTCCTCTGCCACTCTTTAGAGGAGTTCAGTTTCCTATGCCTCCACCTTCCTCAGTATATGCCAGTTTAAATAAGAAAAATGCTATGTGCGTTTCCATATAATCAAAAATAAAGATCTCTCATCTTCCTTCCTACAGAGCACTTTAAATGCCACATCCCAGCCCGGCATTTATTGACAGAGACAAAAGCTACTGACATAGTTTACCTGCCTCCCCCCTGCTCCCGGGAGAGGCTGAGGATGCAATACAGCCACCTGGGCAGTCCCCTGCTGTAGGCACTGCTGGTAGAGAACAGGCACTGACGGTGCTCAAACACCAGTGCAGAAAGAGCCCTTCCCGAAAACTTCCCAGCCCCATACTCGTATCCCCAAGCCCGAGGGTACCTTCCTGGGTTCTTCTTCCCAAGAGGTCTGGCCCACCACTTCCATTCTGTCCCTTGATGTGAACTGTGTTTGGATACTGTCCACCCCTCCCCGCTCCTACCTACCCAGGGGGCTGGAGTCATTATACCCTGTCTTTCTGCATTTTTTGATTCTGCGCCTCATCAACACTGTTTTCTGCAAATGGTTGGTATTTGCAGATTGTTTTTCCCTCAGCATGTTGAAAGAGCTGCTAGCCTTGTGGAAGACATCAGCTCGGAACATAAGAACATCTGATAAAATGCACTATAAAGTCCGTTAAACTCCCATCGTGGTTTGTCCTCTGTCATTAATAAGGTTGTTACTGCATCTCATGTTTATCATCACACCCTCCTCTTGAAAGACCTGTCTGGAAGCATTTAATGTTTTTACAGCTCATCTCTGAGATTTTTTTTACCTTATTCACCAGCTGTTCAGTTCTGTTATGCATTGTAGCACAAGAAAACGGTCCCCATCACAATTTCCCAAAGAACGAGCATAAGAATCAGAGTTAGATGTCGAAGTGCATTCACTTATAGCTATTTAAGGGACCAAACAGGGTTTATTCTGTTACTAACCAGCATTTCTGATTCTCGAGTTAATGACAAGTCCATCAGATCCTATTGCTCACGAGAAGCTATAATCAGAAACAAAATCTAGATGAGGCCATTTCTATTATTCTATAATGGTGTAAGTTTGAAATAACTCTTATTTAATTTATATAGGACTTTAATATCTTTGCCTAGATGTAAAACATATTATATTCATTGAATACATTAGTAATTGTGATCTTGTAGCTTAATGCAGAATCATCCACTTTTAAAAAACTCCCCACCAAATCAAAGCCATGGTAATGAATAAGAAAGGATAATTCAAGCTACACTTTTTGTTTCTTATTACCCTGGCATCCTTCCTTCTACTCTTTCCTGTTCAGCTTAAGTGATTTGACTTCCTAAGCCAATTCTTTAGCTAAACATGTGCTCTAATTTTAGGTTTATCATATGGCCTACAAGACATTTTCTTTGTGTGATTCTGCAGTGTGGTTTCCATACAGTCATTGTTGTGTTGGGGGTCAGAAGAAGAAAGAACATTTAGACTCTTTTTCTAATTCATCCTGTGTATATTTGCAAGGAATTTAGTTCCAAGAAAGCTCTAAATAATAAAATGCATGGCCTCACAACATGCTGCAAAGTGCTTGTTATTTGGTATCCTAATACACTCTGACTGCTTTTGCAAACAGATGCTCCAAATACTGTTCTTAATTAAATATCAAGGGTTGGATTCAAATGTTGGTCCATGCCAGCAGAAGATAGCACAAATCTTGGCACCAAGCCCCGATCCAACAAAAGGATGGTTGTGAATGCCTGAAACATTTGCAGGCTCCCCTCTCTTGTGGACAGACTTGCCAGACAACAGGATATGACGCAAATAGTTGGGATTTTGGGGTGTTTCTTAGGTGTCAGGGTGGTAGCGCAGTCCAGATGGCTGCTTGACAGCATGACTTGTGTGCGCTTTGGACATGTTGCTCTCCAGTCAGGCTGGAGAGAGCTGCTTAGTCATACCATCAACAACCATCACTACAAATCCTTTGAAACTTTTGGTGAAGTTATAGGAGGAAAAAAAGGAGTTAAAGTCGCTAAAGGAAGAACTATGAACTGAGCTTTCGCTTAAACAATGCCTCTCTTTTCCTTATCACCTTATGGGATTTTTTCTGTTCAATAATGGATATGCAATAGTTTTTAGATAGTAATGGAGATGATAAAAGATTTATTTTGGGGGTGGGGAGTAGCTCTTAATACTCAGATTTTTGGTATTCAGTCTTGACAAGGAGAGGAGCTAAAACACTTGGAAGAGAGGCAAAGAAAAGGAAAGCACAGGTAGCAAAAGGATCTTTTCCTTAAGCTGATGACTTCTGGACCATGTCGACATTGCACAGCATAACCTTTCTCGAGAAGACCAAGCAGCTTTGGAGATCACCATGACTGTACAGCCTTACTGGTCTGGTACCAGAAATTTCAAAGATTTCCAAAGATTCAGCATTTCAGATTTTCAAAGATTTAGCATTTACCAGCAGTGTTAGGGCCGAAGAAAAGGACATTACACAGTCAGATCAGCCATTGCATAATATATACTAATCCAGCTGAAGCAAAGATTTTTTTTTTTAGATCATTTCTTTTCATGGGTTCACAGCTCTGTTGGCAAAAGATTTAATCTTGGACAGCAAGGCTAAACTCCTGAAGCAAGAAGCACATACGAAATGAGGAGAACAGAAAAGGAGCAGGAAACCAAAATAAAAATGGAGAAAGAGGCAGAAATGTGATTTTGCCAGCTCAGTTGCTTCTTGGTTCCCTTCTCTAGCTTACTGGTCAAGTTATTTCTTTGGCTTAACTGGATACCCTGGGCTTAAAGTCATGGGAGCTAATAGAGCTAGAAAGCTTTCCAGGCTGCCTGTTCTCCCAGCCTCTGTGTCAGACTGTTAACCTCCCCAAAGGTCTATTATCTACTTTACAACACACAAATTATAGTGAATTGATTAATATGCAATGCTTTTTTTATTTAAAAGCCATAGTGTTGCCACTATCCTTTGTGTAGTGTGAAGTAGGGTTTTATTTACTTTTAACTTTGCTGTCTTTTATGCACAACTTTGTAAAGCAAAGTGATTCAAAGTTTTGTTTGCTTTATAGGTCTATATACCCTCATCCAAAACTGAGGTACCTCAGCCTACCATCTGCCTTTCCTCAGCATGTATAGACTCAATTTCTCGGGCAGAGACACCTGGGTGGTGCCTCTTCTCCCTTTACCACAGAGTCTTAGAGGAAAACTCCCAGGAGAAGCCAGCCTGAGACTCCAGCTGATGAGAGCAGCCAAAGCAAGGCTTTGTGGATGCTCAGAGAACATTTTACTTCTGTATCAACTCTTTCTCTGCTGTGCACTGGCTGGCTCTGGTGCTGCCTCTCTTGTGATTGTGTCACCTCTGTGCCACTCATTCATCGATCTGTTCTTTTCCCTTCTTTCACCTTTTCTATTCAGAGTCATCCTCATCTCACAATTTTCTTTCTGTTTATCTGATTTCCTCCTAATTCAACAGATCACAAAAGAGAGAGGAAGAACGCCTGTGGAGAAAACATCCTAATTTTTGCCATCATTCCAGTGAACATCATTGCTTATGCATTTTACCCCTTTCCCTATCCCGTTTATGTCTGACCTAACTCTATTTCAAGCTGTGTAGTACAAGACTGCCTACAACTTTTTGTTTGTACAAGGATACCTCATTCATATTTGGTCCATAGTCAGCATTAGAATAACTTGTTAATGCTTAAGACTGACATGTAGAGTCAAACTAAGCAGGACCAGCACCGTAGGGTTTGATGATATAGTTTCCAGCACTGGGAAAAGTCTTCAGTGGCTTCATTTTACCAATCTACTGTTTGCTTCCATACTCAAGTGTAGTTTAAGGCTTATGACCCTCATGGAAAAAGATGCCCCTTTTTGGTGGAGAATTGGATGCTTGGCACAGGAGAAGCAGTAAAATCCAGCAACTGGGGACGCACACTCGGGTGTTTTCTTCCTGAAAAATTCATGCTGATCCTGTCTTCTTGAATGGGAATTGTCACAAAAGGCTCGCAGGCTGTTCCTGCTTGCAGAATGCATCTCTGCCTTTTCCTCACCAGATCTGTTGTGTAGAAATCCCTGGAGAAAAACAGAGGCACAGCACTAAGTGGTAACCCCTTTTCTCCCACATCTCCACTGGCATTTTTAAGCATTGTCCCAGGCCTTTTACCAAGCCCATCTGTTCTTCTTTATGCCACTTCTCTGCAACGTAAGAGAACTAGAGGGCTTCTACTGGGAGACAAAGCAGAGTATAATTATCCTCTTACAATATCCTCACAATATCCTTCTCTGAATATTGTGGCATCCTAGTGGAGTTTCACCCTGGGTGTGCATTCAGCAATCTTCAGGACTAACGCACTGTCCATTAATAACTCCTGAACAGCAAACCATAACCATGATTAAGGAATGGGGGTGATCTACGCTTGGAAGGATTTTGGCAGCAAGGATACAAACACATGTGTAGACCTGACAGATACTATGGAGAAAACAGCTACAAGATAGGCTGGGGGCAGTGCTGTGGTGCGTGGGGCTGCTGCACGTAGGCTTGGACCCCCAAACTGAAAGGGCCTCTGGAGTCCAGCAGCCAGTGTCATGTATTTCCTCACCAGGGTGCAAATGCTGAGGAAAGCAATATGAAGAGGGAAAAAAAGCATGAGCACACAAATTTATAAAAACTCCAACATGTGATTATGCAAAATGCAAGGTGTGGCTGGATGTATGTGTTTTCTCATTAAGATGACTTTCACATGATTACAAGCAACCAACCAGAGATAAATCTGTCATCGCACAATCAATTTGTCATATTTTCTTCCTATTTTGGTTTTGTGTGTGTGTGTCTGTCTGCAACAAGGGAAAATCAGGTGAGGAAAAGGGAGCATATAAAAAAAAGAATCTATTGAAACTGACTGTATCCCCTCTACCAAAAATTTCCCTTTAACGGAGAAAGAGAATTTAGTGTTGATATACAGCTTACTACTATCACAGCCAGGTAAGAAATGACATTCCTGCCAAGCATTACAAGACCATCCCAGTCAACAAACTCTTTTACAGGTCCAACTTCATGGTGTCTTATCAGCAATAAATTGCATTCCTAGTGGGTTAATAAAGAGTTTTTCAACATGCCAGAATCAGGACTAGTTTTCACAAGTCCACTCAGTAGACAAGCAAAACCAAGATATTCAGTGCAAGCTGCTTTGAACAGTCAACTACGTAATGGTGAGTTTTAAAATTGTGAGGGGTTGTTGTATGCACCTCCACAAAGATAAAACTGTTGCTTTGTGTGTCAGTTATTTCTGACTGTACTTTTCTCTTTCCACCCAATCAGTTTGCATGTCTAGCAGAGTGCAACTAATTGCCTTTTTTGAGTTTAAATAAGATCTTAAATATTTTTTTTCTTTTTATGCAGAAATGAAGAAAAATATTTATTCTGTCAACTTGGAGTTACAAGAACAAACAACATGACCGGCAGAAAGTTTTAAAAGAATTGTGAAATTTTTGGCATTGAAGAGCTAAAGCAATCATAGAATCAGAGCGTAGTGGAGGTGACCTAGGAACTTTGGAAGGACTCAGCCCTTTTGATTCATCCTTGCAGCGCACATCCAGAAATGTTGAAACCCTGCTAAACAGACTCCTTGTTATCTGCAAAAATATATTACTCAAGTGGCAGCGACAGTATTGACACAGTATTGTAGTGTTATGCAGTATTGTCTGCAATTCTTTTTGGATAAGAAAAGTAAAATGTGATTCATTTAGTGTGCCCCCTTCCCCAAATATATACTGTGCCATTCAGTTGATTTTTACACTGCGACATACAGAAGACCAAATCCCAGTGAGGTAGTTTCAGGAATTTATCACTTATGGCAACAGCTATGGTATATTGTGGCAATTAGCAGTTTGCAAGAATAGAATCTCTCTCCTTCAGAGCACCACGGTCATGACAATGCATCAACTATATGAGGACATTACACACTTTTATAGGCACAATTAAAAGGATTGAATGAGTTTGCTGCATATATCCTCTGTATGGGGTAATGCTTAACTGTAATCATTGTATATTGAATGAAACATGCAAGTTATCTCGCGTGACCTGATTAGTCAGAAATAGTGTTTCCACTCTTTGGAATGAGATTGTTATCAGTTGCAATAAAACAAGCAAGACTGTACTTGATGTGAACTGTGTGCTGCTAGCGTCGTCGAGTCTTTGAACTTGTATATAAAACATTTGAGAGACTAACTCTAAGAAGCTGAAATGGAGGTAAAGCTTCACAACCTGATTACGACAGCAATGAAGGTATGAGATAACAAACTAGTTTTGGGAAACCCACTAGCAAAACTGCATCTCAAAGAAACAAGAAGTGTCAGTTTTATCTGTACCCTACAGCAGGCCAGTTTCAGCCTGATTACTTTGTCCCCTGTCTAAACTGATTTCTGTAAGGTATATGACAAGTTCTTCTATCAGGAGTTTGCTAGACTCAAATGTGCTTGATCATATGACTGTTTACCACACAGAGGTGCTCCCCTGCCAACCTCTGATCTCAGCTTATGCTTTACTTTGATTCATCTATAGAGGGCAGTTGCCAGAAGCTGGAGCCTACTTTCTGCTTGGGTTGGGGTGGGCTCCCTCCCCCAGCTCTCCCTGCACCTGGAGGCCTCATGCTTCTCCTCCCACCTGGGCTGTGGTCCTTCCAGTTTCCCCATTCTCTAATTTCAGAGAAATGGTTATTTCTGGGAAAAGGCATGTCCTTCAAGGGTCGTTCCTTCCTCTTGCAGAGGGAGCTGGGTGACAGCAAACACAGCAAGGCACTTACTCTACCTAGAGGACTCTTCATGCCTGTTCTTTTGCTTCTGCCTTTATTCTCGCTTGAGGATCTTCTGCTGAGCCTCCAAGGAGGCACTTCATAATGAACTCTGTCCCCTCAGATTAAACCTCTTTCCCAAGGTGCCCATTATTTTGACATAGCGTCTTTGATTTCCAAGTGTGAACACTTTCATATCACAGAGGTCTCTGGGCCCAGGGTTTGGCTGCCCTGTCCCCTTCCTTCTGTCTCAGTCACTCCTGATTCGTGGGGCTCAAGTACCTTCTCATCCCAAAGGCTTTATCTAACATTAGCCATTTCTCAGTCTCACAACTTTTCAGCCAGTACTGCTGGTTTTCCACCCAGCCTGTCCTCCTGCCCCCTTCAAATATCTTTGGGATTATCTCCTCCAACCAGAGTAGTCCACATACAGCTATCTAGGATACTGGGTGCCGCCTGTATCACTTCAACCAAGACCTTTCTTGTCCTTGATGCGAGGCAGTCCTTTCAAACACATCAATGAATGCTTCTAGGCTACTTTACTTTGATGCCATTTTATTCCTTGGTATCTCCTTCCCCTGGAAAACCCTACCATGGTCACTATTACTCTATCTGCAGGCCAGACATTTACCACCACAGCTTCGCTGCAGTATTTCCTCCTGCCATTTCTGTAATGCCACTTACTGCTCCATGTATTTTTCTTTGGGAAATACCACTGTCTGGAGCTCTTCCTTGCAAGCAGTAGTGTATTATTCAAGTATAGTGGCCTCTGGTTTCAGTAAATCAACAGTTCAACAGCTTCAATAAAGCAAAGCTAGTTCCAGCATCACAAGTTCACTTTATGCAGGATCCCTTTCCTGCAGATCGCCAAATCTCTCACCCTGTCAGGCTAGCGGGTCCACAGATTTGCTTTGTGCCCATCTGCTTTTCCCACCCTTTTTTCCCACCCCAGTCTTCATTAAAAGTCAACCCAAATGTCTCCCATGTTCTCCTTCTCAACTGGCTCTCAACTACTGCCATACAACTTTTGACATCTGGTCACTGGCAGCTGTTCACGCACTACTGCCTTCCTGAAACCAAAGTCCCACATTTATGTACTTTTTACCCGACTCCTGGTCACACACTGCCTGGGGGTGGCACTGGAGTCAGGTGGCCACCTTGCAAGGATTCACGTCTCTAGTGCAGTGCCTTCTGGTCCTGCTACAAATGTTAATAAATTGGTAAAGGAAAAGTCCTCTCTAAAGATAAAACAGATTAAAAAATGACTTTCACAAACGTGTGCCACAAATGAGACTAAGTTCTCTGTCATAGGACAATGTCACACTAATATTTGTTCACTAAGTTCATGAGAAATTGAATAAATGCAGAAAAATAGCCATAAAGAGCTAGTCTTCACAAAGACATTGTCCATGGGTCAGGAGGTCCCTGCACAGCTCGTTGCTGGTGCCTATGAGAGTATTTCAGGGAAGCATTGCTATATGGTTGCCCTATGATATTCTTCCCTAGGCTTGCATTATTGCCGACAGTCGGAAACGAGACACTGAGCCGGCTGGATCTCTGCCTCATCATCTTACAGTATATTCCTCTTGTATGTTATAAGACTGTACTTACAAGCGTTAAATACTTCCAGGAAGTTCTTGGATGTACTGAGAAAGCAAAAATGAAGATTCAAAGGTGTCTCTAAGTTAAAAGCTTGAATGACGGAGCTGTTGATTACACATCAATAGCGACAAAACAGAAAGGAGAAGCTTTTGAAAGAAAAACCTGTTCATTTTTGGTCATCGTAAGCTGGAAAGTCATTTAGGGTCATTCTCTAGAAGTAGTTTCTCTGTTTTTCAGTTTCTGGTTTCTGATATTGAGATCTAAAAATATTGAGAGTTGCCGCTAATTAAAACCCTGAGCTAATACAAAAATAAACCCCAGAAATTGCAAGGGAATTTACAAACTTTGCAACTGCCCTGCTCTTGTTATATTCCCGAGACAAATTCAGACAGAAATCCTGGAAATCTGTTTATTGAGCAAGCAAAGCTGTGGAGCTGTGCATGTTCTGAGCGCAAACGAGCACTTTGTTCAGCGTTAACCGACTGAAGCCCGACGGTGCTGAGACAATCCTTTTGTTGAGAGGATCAGACGAGGCAGTTTGTAAGAGCCTGACAGCTTTGCACAGCTTTGCCGGCTTAATTAACACGCTTCTGCTCCTGGGGAGGAGGAAGCCTCCGCAGCGATGGAGAGAGCCCCACAACTGTCTCCAAAGCCGCCGAAGTGCCACCAGCTCAGACGCTTTACCAGAGGGCTAGCTAGCATCACAGGCTGCAGCTTTCCCTATTTACCGCAGTGAGTACCTAGGAGGGGAAAGCAAATCTGTTTCCTGATAAAGAATGACTCACACAGGCTGTTTGGCTTCCCCTTGCTATGTTGGTGACAGGGCATTTGGCTGTGTCTTCCAGTGTATCTTTTGTATACAAAATACCTGATATACATAGGTGATTTGGCTTTCCTCGTGCACAAATGAGTGCGAGAGCAAACACAGCCAGCTCAGGTGACTCATCAGGTGTTGCTAGAGCTAACTAAAAGAAGTAAGCTCGATGAGGATGTCTTCAGGTCCCAAGTTCACGGCTAAGTTTGCCTGAGGCATAGCAGTTGAGGAGGAAAACTGGAAATCAGCATTCCCAGAGCTTAGATCAGAGCAGTGGCATGGGGCAGAGCTCCTAGCAGAGGGCACAGCAGCAGTGCCTGCTGGCCAGAGAGCCTGGCCGGCCCCCTCTGCCCCACCGGTGCACGTCGGCTCTCCTGCCAAGAGCCCCATGGTGCTGGGAAGGGAGCGAGTGACAGGTCTGGGGCCACCCCACCAGCCGGAGGAGAAGGGACTGCTGATGCTTGCTTCCTTTGGTGCTGGCACGTGGCTCTGCTGTCAGTTGAGGTTGCTTGAATGAAAGGAATTTTAAAGAATTTGGGTCAGTTTGTTTTTCTGCACAGAGGATGCAAGCGCTCGGTGCTTTACTCGGGGTAATACAAATAATCCCTATATCCCTCTGTGAGACAACTTGTTCTGAACAAACTTGCTTTATTGCTTCTGTGTGCTCGAGGCTGTTGTTTTGTTTTTAATTATTTTTATTTCAGCAGCACCTCAAAGACCCTACCACAACCAGGCCACCATCCTCCTAGCAATACAGAATGTAAAGCAGCGCCTTCCCCAAGGAGGTGATGATCTCAGCATGTCTCAGAGGCTAAGGGAGGATGCGAGGGAGCAAAGGTGCGATGCAGCAAGGCACTTGCTCACAGGCATCCGTCAGCTTAATGACCGAGCGGGGACTGGAAGCCGGGTTTCCTGGTGCTGTGGCACGCACCCACTTTTCCAGTCACCCCAATCATCACATCTGCACTTTTGGTGATTAACGTGGAATTTGTCCTCTTGCCCACAGTGCATAGGAAAGGCAGACCTTTGTGGCTGGGCAGGCTGCCTGAGTACTGCTTTTTTAAACACATCAAATTAGCCCTACGTGCCGTCAGGATATCACCTCACAAACATTCACATAAGAAGTAGTCCAGAACAACCGTCAAAGAGAAGGAGCGACTTAAAAAAAAAGCCAGGTCTGAATCCATAGCCCTCCCCAGATAAACAAGCCCTGATTTACAACCCCTCCAAATCCCGTGCTTGAGTGAATACAACTAAAAAGATGATGGCGATATCTTCAGAAGAATTTGGGATAACTCTGCAGTGGGAATTTCCTTCTTCAACAAATCCAGCGGAAGAGAAGAGGAAACGTGTGGTGCAGGCAACAACCATCACTAGCAACATCTCTGCCACCCTCTTCCACAAAGTTTCCACCTCAAAAAGGGAGAAGTGCCAGACACTAAGAAAATACTCCTTATATTGTGATTTTAAAGGAAGTGCTCAGAATACCGCGATGATGGACAGCATTATAAGATACCTAAGGTTACATTAGGAAATGAACTACTTTAAAATGAGGCACCGCCATGTGAACTGGCAATCACATCTCATTCAGCATGCTGTTATTTATCTATCACCAGAAGCACACATGGTGTTTAGCAGACAAAGGAAAAAATAAAAACCCTGCAGCATGAGTTTGTTAATCATAATTAGGCATAATCAGATTGGAAGATACTTTGTCAATTATTTTTGTTGTATTGTGCTGTGTTATATTTGTTGGAAAATGCCAATTTATTAAAAAGCAAAGATTTTGCAGGAAAAGATTTACATGAATGAATTTCCCATTCCACTTTGTTGAAAGAAAATGTTCATACAAGGAAATGCTTTAGACATCTCTAAATGAAAACATTTGCATGTGAAATTAATCTTTTGCTCTTACATGTAAGTTGATGTATGTTAAAAATACACCATCAGTTTTAACAGAGAGTCAATGAAAGGTTGCGGAGTGATCGCAAGTAAGCTTTCTGATAATTTCTCTTACTGTAAGCTGTAAGGATTTTTGTCTTTCAGCCCGCTTTGGTGTACAACATGTTCTATATACTGCTTATTGCTAGAATTTTTTTGATAATGTGATGCAGTGAGGCATGAAACCGTATCAAGAAGGGGGGTCAGGCTGGCGCTCGGTGGCAGAGGCTGACTGAGAGAATTACACAGGCTTAGAAACACAGAGAGGTTACAGACCGCGCGGGCTGAGAGCAATCCAGGCAGAGCAGTAACGTAAGAAACGTCATAGAGTGTCTCCTGGAAAGAGACCAAAGGAGCCTCAAGGCTGGGTGGATTGACAGGGCTTAGGGGAAGAGGAGCAGCGGGGGAGCAGAGTGTGATACAGAGTGTATTGCTAGGGAAATGGCTGAGCCAGGAAAGCATGTGCTATAAGGAAATGTCAGCATGAATATTTCATATGTTGACCCTTTTTGTAGTTTCAACATCTTAAAAGACAGTGACTGTAATTGACGTTAGAGTCTGGGTAGAGAAGGTAATTCTTATCCCAGGAGACTGACACGTAGTACCCAAAAAAATGCAGCTCTTGGCTGTGTTCTGCAAGGTGACATGCATTGCTACATGTATTCACTGAAGGAGCACCATCGTTATCTGTCTGAACCTTAAGTTCCCATGGAATATCACCCCTGCACTTTTTTCTTTCTAGCTAACGTTGCAGTTCCATGTATAAGGGCACTTCTGGACCGGGAAGATATAATAAGACTCAGTAGATGCAGGTTGAAACCAGACGAGTTCAGACTACAAATTAGCTAAGGCATTTTTGCCTATCAGTGAAGGTAAGTAAACATTAACGAGGGCTGTAGTGGATTTTCCACAATTGGAAAGCTTAACATTAGAATTGGTTGTTTTTTCTAGCACCAAATGCTGCTAATGAATTTTGCACGGGAATTAAGAGAGGGGCATTCTTTGGTCTGTGTTATGTGTGAGACCAGACTAGTCCCTTCTGGCCTAAGTTGTTGATTACCCTAAAGCAAACTCTCTTGCCCTCAATAAGAAGAAATTTGTGAACTGAGAGCTAACTGCATATGCCTCAGGTTCTAGCAAAACCCTTTTATACTAAAAGCTATTTCCCTGGCTGTAGTCTGTATAAAATAGCATCCTAGGTATAGGATATGCATTGGAGCCCTTTAAATTATATACCCTCTGGTAGTTGATGCAGTGTCTAATGGCCTTATCTAGCATAGGAGTGAAAACAATACGCGCTACGAAAAGGTTTATGCACAGACCGTAGTATAGGCTAGTATAGCTTCTTCTCCATGTTTTGAGATCACAGTCCCTTCTGTCCTTACCCGTGAAATCTCTCAAGCAGAGCTCCCGTCTGCATGCACCCCAGGCTCCATGGAGGTGCCAGGACCTCGCATTTTCGGAGTGCAGGACTGCAGCTTTTGCTGCTCCCTGGGCTGGCCCTGTCTGAGCTGTCCCATTGTTGGAGAAGCCTTTCAGTGAGGAGCTGTTGCCAAGGCTGGCCCTCTGCTCCATACTGAAAGGGCTTTACTACCAGACGTATTCCCTGTGCCACTCCTGTAGCATGCAAGGAGTGCATTGCATACAGGAACCAGCCGACAGAGTAACCCCATGGACACACATCCATCACGTGAGCCGAAGAGCCTGCATCAATCTCCCCGCTTGTCCAAGCAATCCAAGGCATGAAGTTCATGTGCCAGAGGCTCGTAAACTGAGCTCTGCATGCACTTCGAGAGCAGAGCCCTCTTGTGAAGAGGCTGGGCAGAGAGGTGACCTAGAAGAAGGGGGTTTGCCAGGCAACTTCTGCCATGAAGATGTACCTTGTCTTCACCACGAGCGAGGTTGTGTGCTCTTCTTGTCCACCCAGCCACCCTGGGAGCTGTAAGTGCAGCACAGGCACAGATTACTAAAGGACCTGGAGGCTATTGCTCCTGAAAGTTAGGCACTTATTGAAGTGCTTTTTTGGATCCAAAGCCCTTGGACTAGAGACTTCTTCACCAAATAGTGCAATGCCATAGTCTCATGTGGCACTTTACACCAACCTGTACAGCCAGTTTCTCTTTAGGAGCTATAATGAGAAAGCCAGTATGTATCAGATAGCAGATGGAGGAATAAATCCCAAAGTTTGCCCTTACCTCACTGTAGTTTCATCAAAACTTCCCTGTTGTCATCAAAGGAAAGTTGTTTGTTCCGACTGAATTTAAATATTAATATAGGCTAAAATGCAGGATAAACCAAAACCAAGGAAAACATTTTACTAATCTATAAACTAGACAGAGAAAACTGCCAACTGGGAATAATGCTAAATGGGCACTTTAAGCTACTGCGTGGAATGGGAGTTTGATCAATTCAGTCCAAGCCACATTAGTCTCATAAAAGCTGAGAGCAGCATTTCCTCCCAAGGGTTTCCTTTGAGGGATATTCCTCTCAGAGTGCAGTATCACAGAGACAATTAAGGGTGATAATATTTTTTGCATATACTAAATAACTGATGAGTAAACATTCATCAAGACATGCTTTCATCATTTTTTTTTTTAAATGCACTTCCAAGTTCACAGTGTAGTAGTTGTCACCGAGCTGACAGAAACAGTAATGACTAATAAAAATTATTGTACCACGACTCTGTGAACTATTTTTAACAAGCAAATACTTTCCAGGGGAAAAATAGTGTTCTCATTAATAGTCTGTGCTCTTATTCAGGTGGAAGACAAGGTGGGTACATTCTGAGGCTTTCTAGCATCATTGGCACATTCTTACTCTTCCCTCCCAGATTAATTGGCATTAATGTTCCCAGGTCTCAGTGATGGTTGCAGGCTCATTACAGGTGCTGCTTTGCCTGTATATCATTGCTGTCCCACAAGCATATAATTTATTGCTTAGAAAGGATTTCTGGATATTTTCCCAGATGTAAAATCACAGAGGCTTATATTTAGTGCTCCAGCTGACGACAATCCTACCTGCATACATTCTCTCTCTCTCTCACACACACACTTGGCTTTGAACTCTGACATTTATCTTGTGTCATAAATTCCTTCAATTAACCAACACAGTGCATTAGTATAATTGTTAGTTCAGGCCTGAATTCTCTTCTGGAATAAAGCTAAGCAGAATTGTAGCAATGTTGTTGTATTTCATATCGTATATACAGTCTGCTAATAGGCATTTAAGGAGTTATTGGTGAAGGTCTTGCTATGATAATGCTCTTGCTTCAAGGTTATTTATATAAAAAGGTGTCTAGTCTTTGTAAAGAAAAACTCTGCATGCCTCTGCGCTTCCTGCACAATAACATGACCCATTACCTTTCCCTCTGAAGTTATCATCTTGGCTTCTCTATATAAATTTTCAGCCCATTAGGACAATTCAGGCCTTAAAACAAATTAAAAGATACATTCAAAGGTGCCCTTGAAAGTGAAGGGCCATAAAATGGGAACAGAAAAACCAGCGTGATCAGAAGCAGTCCAGTTCTGGCCTCATTTGCTTATGTCAGACTTCTTCATCCTTTAGACACCAAACTGCAATATGATCCAATATCAACTGAAGTTTGGGAAACCTATGGCACCACCCAGAAACAAGCACTTCAGAGGAGAGTGAAACTCCCATCACGTTCCTAGCTATCCTGTTCAACTTGAGGGAGAGAATTTTTTTCCGCATGAAATATGAGGGGACACAGAAGGATCCGGGAATGCTACCAAGTTCCACTGGATCATCACAAGGTGGGACTTCCATCAGCAACATTGCTGTCGGTCAGTCCTAAATGGTTTGTGTTAAGTTACTACGCTAACTCCCAGGGCCCGAATGCCCACACAGCTACTGGATGATGGTGGGGACAGAGTACGTACCAATCTTATCACTTTGTTTTGACAAGGAGCCAAGAAATCATTTTTCACAGTTGATGGAGTGAGGATTTTTAGAGCAGCAGAGTTCACACGTCTCCTGTCCTAACACATTGCTAGGAGAGCCTAAGAGCTCTGCAGGACTGCGTGTCTTCATCGTATTGATCCCTGCTGCAGCAAACAGAACAGGGAAACACCTTTAATTAAATAAGCACCCACCCTCAAGTCCATCGGTTATTGCTGAATCCTATCTGTTTGAACAGGAAAATGATGTTTTGTCAGATGTTTTCAACAGTCTTTTCTAGACAATCCAGCGTTGTTTCGCATGGAAAGGGCAACGCACTTGCTTGGTTAAAGTGACTTTCTCCAGACGTGGAGTATTCACACCCAGAGCAATAATTAACATACTCTCAAGAAAGCACGGGGGGCTGGGAGACTTTCCATTGCTCTGGGATAATAGCCTTAGTCACACTTTACAGTACTCTGCTGTTTCCACGAATTTACCCATAGCGAATCATTTGTTTCTAGGGTGATTCATAACCATGGCTGCTTCCCGTCTTCCTGGGGGCTTTCTGCAGCATGAGGCTTCTCACAGTCTCAGCAGGACCCATGCCTGAAGAGGGCTGTCACCAGCATCCAGCCCGGGCTTCTTTGCTGGCGAGAGCGGGCGATAAGGGCGGCAGGCTGAACAATGGATGCTCCTCCACAAGCAGATTAGCCTGGCCCTGCAGAACATCATGTATCTTTCAAGGGATGCTGTCAAGAAGAAAACGGCGGGTCAAATCCTCGGTGAGAGCAAATTAGCACGGCTGCGTCAGCTGCCCTGCGGTTGGTGGAGCGGCGCCAGCTGATAGGAGCCGAGCCTCCGACCCCGTCTATCTAGGAAAAACAGTGCCTATCTGGGGTTTGAACAGTGCTGGAGAAGGGATTACTGGAATCAAAAGGAGCGTAAGCTTTTTGCTCACTTTTCACCACTTGTGCTGTTTCCCATACTGTCTGCTGGCGCGCCGATGCTGGGCAGGTCGGGCCTCCGTGAATGCATTTTTGGCTCTCGTGGGATTGCAAAATGACCGCTGTAACGAGGTTTTCTCACTAAGATTAGAAAAAGCTGCAAGAGGTTCTCAAGCACACTGAATTTCTGTCACACAGAAGGCTGTTTCCCATCCCTCCTCTCCTCAGGCGAAGGGGACCTGACACTGAGGAACAGCAGCAGCAGAATTTGCTACCCTGTGCCACCCCAGCCCGCTGGCACCCACCAGGGACCCGCGAAGGATGCGATGCTGCTGCAGCTCTGCGGCGGGGGTTGCACGGAGAGGAGGGGACGGACCCTCCCGCCCCCCCACAAGCTACAAACGTGATGTTCCCTGCGGGAACGTCAAGTGCATTTTGAGGACTGACAGAAATGTCATAGCACATCGCAAGTGCTTTCATCCCCTCACCAGAAATAAAACGCATGTCAGGTCACAGAAGGCTGTTTTCGCTCTAACCAACAGTGCCAGCTGTTGTCTGGCTGTGCAGGACCTCCCAGCCCCTCCAAAGGCATTTTTGATGCGAAGGAAACAGCATTTTATGAAAACACTTCCCTCTCTCTCCCTCTCAGAGGGTTTTTCGGTCACTCAAGCCTGAAATAAAAGGTCTAGCTAGCTGGAGCCTGTTGCTTCAGGTACAGTTTCATTTGCTGGGTTTTGATATCACTCAAAACACGATTTTTCTAGCTTTCATGGATTGTGGCTAAACTTTTTGCACAGTTTGTCCTTCAGAAGTTCCCAGATGTCTCAGCTGACACTTCCCTGGCATATATTTCAGGGGAAGAAAGATGTAAAAAAAAGCTGTCACTCATCCGACTGGATTTTTTCTTGCTACAGTGCTATAATAGTGTTGATAAATACTGAGGAAAATTGGCATCAGCTCCAGTTTTCTTCCTGACTGCCAGGACATGTCCAGCTTTGGTTCGCTGGGTGATCTGCAGACTTTGTTGGCAGGTGGCCTGTATGGTTTTCTCCACAGTTTTGGCTGGCTCTTTTTCACATTCATTTTACCTCCAGAATTTAGAGGGTTTCCCAGAAGTTATCTTTGCTTCTCTGATGCTGGGCAGACAGTGTACTAATGATCATGTTTAATAGTAGGTTTCCAATTAATGCTTCTTATTCAGTGATCCAGTTGCCAAAGGCTGTTTGTTTCATTAATTCTGTGGAAAATCTGTTCTGATCATTTGCCCAGATCTATTCAGTACTTAAACTGTGAAATCGATTTTAATAGGACTCAAGGGATGTGTATGTAACCCATCATATGTCCCCAAGTGTGCCTGATTCCTAAATGAGGTAAAACAGGCCCATTAGTCTATAGCTAATATTTTGCTTGATAAAGTAGGCATCATGCACTGATGAACTAGAAAGAAAGTGTCTTAAGCCTCTACAGATTCAGTTAAGAAACAAACTGTTAAGTTGAGCACTAAAACAGGTCCGTGCTTTTGGCAAATCAGCTGGAGGCATCTGTATCACACTGATGCAGGTTTGTATCAGCCATCTGCCTCCAGATGTGTTTGATCCTAGAGGTATTTGAGGTTTTCCACAAGAGTGTTTCTGCCTTCCATCTTCAGTCTGAGCTCACTAAAGACCCTACAGGATTGCTTACAGATGTAGAGGCTTGTCCCATTGCATTTAGCCAAACATTTTCTCCTCACTCTTATTAAGTAGCCAAATATTTGGACCTTTAGCATCTGGGGTTAGTGATCACCCCCTGCTCCACTTGTGGCACTGCCCAGCATGACAGAGTCCTGATGTCTGGGTGGAAATCTTACACACTGCTATTTCGACACTTCCCTGGCTACAATGGTTTTCCCAAAAAAAGGGGTGCATTTCCATACCACCTGGCTGAGAAGCTGAAACTGCCCTTTAAGTTAATTCAGGAGGTAAGAGGTGGTGGCAAATTAAGGCTGCAGTTACTACACAGCACAACCGAGAGGTCAGAGGAAGGCACCCAGCTGTAATGTTAACTATTTTCCTGTTATCTCCGTAGTCTTCGTGTCTGGAGGCTCTCCTGGGTTCCACACAGGTACTGCAGTTTCTGTAGATTTTCTCCTCACACATGATCAGCAGCAAAACATCTTTTTTGTAACCGATAATCTGGTTACTGCAAGAAGGCAGGCCGATGTATGTGGGTTTTCTTTTATCGGTAGCTCTTGAAGTGAACAGTCACAGTTTTCTAAAGATTGCCTCAGATGAGTGTCAGTCCCACTATTAATAATTTGATTTCAAGGTGAGCTCATGGGCATGGCAAGTCCCCAGCACAGTAATTACTTGGGGTGCTTAAGAGCAATGAGAGCTCCTGGAAAATTTGATAGAGTACTAATTATAACAGGAAGGTTTTTAATGATTACTTTCTGTTCAAAGATGGAGGAACAAAATAAGGCGTATATTCTGCATATATCCTGAGTGCTTGCAAATAAATTTTGCTTGCATGAGGGGCCTCATGGATGCTGTAATAAGAAGTATTTCAGCCCTCACAGGAGCTCTGGCTTAGTCAGGGTCAACAAGCGACTGCATCTCAGTTATGGGATTACCCAAATTCTGTACGTCTCTGCTTTCAGAGCCTCATTTTCTTTCTCTTCACCTCTCAACACCAACAAAGCATCAGTCTTTTTTTTAAACAACACTTTCTATGCTGACTATCAACCCTCTAATCAAAAACCTTCCTTTCTTTTTTTTTAATCTCCTCCGTGCTCTTTCTGTGATATACACAAGTCCCTGATTCAGTTCTGTTGCATAGTGCACCCTTGGTCACGCTGGTAAATTAAGCAGGAGCGTGGAAGTGTTTCCAAGATCAAGGGCAAAATGATCTTCCTACTCCAGAAGGGCATTGTTTAAAATCATAGAATCATAGAATCATTTA
>NW_009236194.1:0-7821 GCF_000690835.1 Fulmarus glacialis | reverse complement strand
AACTCTGTCCCAGCCGGAACCAGGACATTTTTGAACACCAGTCTCTGCTTTCCTGAGACATGGCTAATTTCTGAAGATGAGATCCTCCAGAATATTTTGCTCACTTTCACAACAGGGAAAGTAAAGATGGCAGTAGGGTATGAGGTTTAAAAACTCTTCCAGTATCTTCTACAGCTCTATCAACTAAACCTCGTAATGTACAAATCACACAATCCTCAGCAGAATATATTTGTTACTGTTGGCTGTTCTGCAACCACTGAGCTAGCGCACTTCATAATCTGCTGCTTCGTAACATATTCCACGGTGATTTGCATTTTGACTACCTATAAGCAATGATGTCAAATCTTTTTTTTAGCTTTATCTTTTAGGTGGACATATTAATGTTGCCTGACTGTAGACACAAAAATACACAGATGCATCTCTGGAGAGCCAATTCAGAATTGAAGGACAGCTGTATGGCAATGTACATCCTCCTTTGTAATTATTATTGGACATGGAAGGTTTTCAAATGTATTCTTTTTAAAGCAATTTAGAAATCAATAGAATGGAATGGAAAAGCTCATTTATTAGCTAGAGTCTGAAGAGGTAAGAATTTGGGGACAATGTGATATAAGGCACTGAGAGGCAGAGATGGAAACTTATACTGCATCCACCTCAGTTCATTTTCAAATGTGGAGAGAGTTAATTTATTGTGTGTCCACTTTGGGCAATGCATAGGAAGCCGGTTTGTGTGTCTGTGCTGGACTGATTTCTCTATGAGAAACCCCTTAGTGACACAGAGGGAGTACAGTACACGCAGAGCATTGCCTTTGGGCTAAGCTCAATCCTTTATTTGTGCAAGTCTAATGTTGGAAGGTCTCAAGAAGTATACCATGTTTAGACTGGGAAATTAGTCTCCTGACTTCCCTTGTTGCCGATCTATTGAGTAAATCTTACTGACAGAGGCAAGATGACTGCATTTATTGCAAGCAAATGTGGAATGAGTCTGTATAGTAATGCTTGGTGCACTGATCAGCCCTGGGTCTGACACCTGCTGAGCTCATGCTTGGCAAGTGGGTCCACACCTGAATGGGGGAATGCTCACTCATGTGGAGTTAAAACTTCCAAAATCGGAACTGCAGATGGTTTGCCTGTAGTTATTTTCAAGCTGATGCTTGCACGGAGGGCTGAAAATGTGATATGACTTGCTGTGCATGGTAAAACAGCATTACTTTGTAGGAACAATATGCTTTGTGGGAATCCAGGCAACCTGAGGGTCTTTGGGAGATTATGAGATTTGGAACTGCTTTAGTTCCAAATTATTCTAATTGCTTAGTGTTTCTAAAACTAATTATTAATCACTAGTAAACAGTGTTGTCAGAGGCACTGAAAATCCTCTGCATTACAGAAAGCTGTAAAACCTCCTCTCTATTTCTTGCATGCCTACAGGTAATAGGATTAAGTGGTTCTGAAGCAGGTTTGCCATGTTTCTGGTTGAGGGTGTTGCCGTTCCCTAGCTATCTGTTGCTTTGACCTCGCTGCCTGTCCTCAAAGCATCACTCTCAGACCTTCCAGTGCCACTTCTCGTTAGGTGGGCTCTTTCCAGCAACTCTTTCCATTCTGTGGAGATGGAGACTTCTGGTGTTCATTGCAGTCATCTCTGCAAGGATGGCTATGCTGCCCTCTGTATGGGCAATGATGCAGTTAGGCAGGGACAAGCCTATCCTGATAAAGCACTGCTCTTTGTTCCAGACAAACCTGTTTAGGAGGAATGTATCTCAGAACCAATAAGCAGTTCACAGGTATATTTAGGTGCCAGACTGCTGTCCTTATCTCCACTGACAATGGGCAAATTTAATGTCTTTGCTGCGGGTCTGCTTTGGACTTCTATTTCTCATTTCTCAATTCAGACATGAGAGAATCACCTTCCCAAGTCCCGTTATTATCTTGGCTCCCTTGAATCAATTCAAACTTGAAAATTCCCCCTGCTAAGGGGGGAAGGGCATAAATTCCAGGAGACTTGCTCCCTGCTTTGTGTCAGTATGTGGGATTAACGTTACTTCTCGGTGACATTAATTACCAGTGAGTTAGGAACACAGACAGCTGTGCACCAACTATGATAGATAATGTATTTCAAAAGTGAATACAGTAATTCTTGACACTTCCATAACAATGAACATATTAGCCATGCTGGAAGTCCCTTGTCACTTTTAGCCAGCAAGTATATTAATGAATGACAGAAATAAGTATACTTATTGAAAATTCAGCTAGGTTTTTTTTTTAATGAAATAATTCTGCAAAGTCTAGCTGCCACTGAATCACAAATATGCTTGTGTTGGAGCCCAGTTTAACACAGATTTGTAGTTTCCAGGTTGCTGTGTCCTGCAATTGTAAGGAGTGCTATATACTGCCCTCCTTGCAGTACTCGTATAAGACTTATGCCTGGGTCCCCTGCCAAAGAAACTACCTCAGCAACCTCTCTTGGCAGTTGCAGATCTATATTCCCTCCATCAGTCCTCACTAAGGCAAAGTCATTACTTATCGCCTTGGCAATAGAGGGACTTAAGTAATGAGGTGGTAAAAAGTGTGGCAAGGACTTCACTCTGGAGGCGTGTCCAAGCCAAGAGGGTTAATTGTGAATGCTAGTACTTCAGAGCAGATTTACATAAATCACCTGCTAAGCAAATTTTTTAAGTATGTATAGAAAATCTTGTTGGCAAAATATTTTTCTAAAAATTATGGTAGCTCTGGATGAAGATGACCCAGATGTTCAGGGTAGGACTCCTGTCACTCTCAGTCCTGGCAGGTGTCCTGGCTTCCAGCTGCTGCTTGAAAAGGCTGCAGATCTCCTAGAAGTCCTGTTTTCCTGCAAGCCCCATGCAGATGTCTTGAATACCATAGGAAGTCTCAACCAGCACTGGACATGTGTTGATGCTTGAATTTTGCCCACAGTTTGATCCAAGCATGAGGAAAGTGTTATTGGAGCTGGTAGGCTTTCTGCCTTAGCTTTGGAAGCAGAGAGCCGTTAGTGGCACAGATTAGCTGGTATCAACATTATCAGTTGCTAAAAGGACTCGAATTAAGATTGTTACTTGCTAATACACTCGGGTTTAATCCTCTGTCTAGATGAGACTGCCAGGGTCTGAAATCTGCTCACATTCTGCCTCTATCACGACAAATCTCCCTTCTGCTCATCTCTAGTTCTTGTTTCACTGCACTGTGACTCTTGCGATTTATTTCTGGTGCCTTCATTGGCAACGTTGTTCATTTTGGATGTCTCTGGCAGATGTTCAGCTGCTGAGCCTCTGCCCAGTTTCTTGTATTTTGGAAGCTCTGTGCACTCTTGTCCTTCTTTGATTTCCTGAAAACCTTGAAGTAGGGGGCACTGGGGATGTTGCTTAATGGTCCATGGCCATGCCTTTCCTCTGCTGCAGATATGCACTGATATCAGGTGGATCCCTGATACTTGCTATGGTTCTGCATCGCCACCAGGCTTGGGTTACTGCTGGTCTCTGCAGGGGTCCAAAGCCATGTTCAGCACCAAAAACCTTAGTGACAGCAGGGTGTAGGGGTGGGCATGCCATTTGCTGTAAACCTGTTGCTGACCTAATGTAGATTCTTCGACTTTGATGTTGGAGTTTGTTGTGCAGAGTCACGTTGGTCACAGTTTCTGTGTTGGCAGCTTTGCACTGAATGTAACCCAGATCAATGCAGAGTTGGGGTTTCCTAGCAAAACTTGACTCCTCCCAGAAGACCTGGCCTTTGAATACCGCTTTCAGTTTTGCTTCCCTGAAAAGGCAGGGATTGCTGTAAAGCTGCTAACCATTTTGCATGACTGAGCCCCTCTGCAGCATTACCAGAGGTACCGTTTTATCCTTAGATTCATACAGAAAATGTTGGTAGAAGCCATCAATTTTTAGAGAAGCTGGACAGGAACCCACCTTAGAACAGTAAATCAAGTTGCCAAATGCCAAACTCTTCTGAGTAAGTGTGTGTATCTTAGAACAGAATAAGTAGTCATTAAGCGGAAATGATTTTTTGACGTTAGCTAGGGCAGAGCTAGTGCTTTCCTGTCCAAGAATCTTGCAGACCTTCTGGCTGCAAGGAAAGCAGGGTCAGGGAGACATCGGTGCTACCTGCCCAGCAGCCGGTGGACAGCCCTGACCACCACCTCCATCAGCCTAGCTCTGTGGTCCTCAAACAAGTTCACTCCATTCCTGGCATCATCTCAGGAAGATTGTAGGATTTCAGAATTTGGGCAGATCAGTGTTGAGGATAATACACATTCCTCTGCAAAGGCCAAATATTAATGTGAATCACAATTACGACTAAATCTGGGCATTGACTCCCATGTAAATAAGCCAAAGACCTGTTCTAACTGAAGGGGGAAAAAAGAGAACGAGTTGGTTAGTTTGTTCATTAGGCTTTGTCAGATCATTTTCAGTAATGAAGTTGAGAAAGATCTCTAGGAAGCTTTAAAAAGATTATTTGTAATTTTGGCAACTATCTAGAAAGTGAGGAGAACAAGGTTAGTAGCTGCAAATACAGTTCAAATATATTTGTGACATGGGAAATCTGTTAGTCTTATACATCTGCCTGGAATCCTGTTTATAACAGTGAATAATTTTCAAGCTGAAAAATTCTTGAAATTCATATATATCAGAAAGATTAGACTTTAGTTCTAACTGCTCCCTGACGTCATTCTTTCTCAGTCAAAAGTTAATTGTCTCTAAATCAGATACTGCTTCTCGTGCTGCCTTCAAATGTGAGGGTTTATCAGATTGGATGAGATTCTGTGCTGCACTAATAATGTTCCTGTGCAAAATCCTAACAGAACTTATTTCTGATTATGAAAGTTAAATATCCTTATTATCTAATCCTTCAAACCAAATAGCTTCAGCTAAAACCTGTTTTGTAATACCAGGCAACAGAATGGTCTGAGCATAAATGAAATTAGAAAGTCACCTACTGCATCAGTGTAAATTTGCCTACACTTACATCATGGATCAAGTGCTCTGAAATATCACCCCTGAGAATGAATGAGCTGAAATCACTGTGCCAAATTCATTCTGGGTACAGCATCACATTAGGTTACTCTCATTCCTAATGTAGCAGTGAATTTGGCCCAAGCCGAAATCCCTATAAATCAGAAGGAACAGAAAGGGCAGATGCTGTATCTTGAAAGATATACTCCTCTGGAAGCCGTAGCTCCCTCTCCTGCCTTTTCATCCCAAAGAAGCAGATGGTTTCTCACTTACGCAGCTATGGTAGAAGCACAACAGGTAAAAATAAAAGCAGAGGGCTGGATTCCTTCCTTGGTTAATCTGCATGTGGTCCCACGAACCCTGGTGGGAATGCAGAGAATGGAAATGAGAGTGAAGCACAACCCAGAGACCTACAAGAGAATTTGTTTAGCATTTACTCTTCTAAGAGTGAGGGAATATCCATGGGCTCAAAGAGAGACACGAATGCACCCCACTCTTACCATCTTCTCACTGCTCTGGCAGGCCGCTGGCCATGAGGAGCAATCCTCAGGAAGCTGTGATTCTCTAAGCGCTATTCTTCCTCCTCCCCATGAGTAAGCAGGAAGCTTGCTAGCTCAGGTTGTAGTTAACAAGAGATTTAATTAACTTTTTTGGCTCTCTGATTTAATGCTTAGATTCTGGTATCTGTGGACATCCAGTTTGTAGAACAATGAGGGAGGGGGAAGTCTGCTTAGTCAAAGAACAAGCCAGCAAAGAAGGTCCTTTCTTCCTCACGTCCTTCATTTCTCAAAAGAATTATGAAGAGCATCTGTTAGTATCTGGTGACTGATAGTTCAATGCCAACCGATGCTGAAGTGACCCATTTAATTTTTGTAGGATTTGGAAAAAAAGGTCTGTGGAAACTTTCCTAAATGCTTTTTGTGAGGAAATAAATTTCTTTTTAACTTGGCTTTTTTGTTCCTCTTCAATGAGAGGGGAAGTAAACTTAATAATAATAATAATATAGCAATGATTCAAGTAAACTGCTGCTCAGTACATTTTTGCTTTCCTGTTCTTCCCCAAAGCTAATCTGATTAATTTGTTCACATCAAAGTGGGGTACATTATTCATGTCATCTTATGTCACATCATGTATAATGGGATGTGACAACTCAAGGTAACGTGTCAATTAGGACAAAGCAGGAGCAGAGATTTGTGGATGAAAGAGGGAATGTATATCCAGCTTCAGGCATGGCTGTTTGGTGTTTGGGGGTGACAAGAAGGCTATTTTAAAACTTCAGAGCTGAATTTGGAGATCATGTGCTGTAATTTAGATTGTCTTTCAGCCCTTCTGTTTGTAAGTATACTAATTGACATACCCTAATACTCATGCACTTACTGATATATGACTCAAAGCCTTTTAATTATATCATCTGTCATTAGTTCTGTTCTGAGTTCACTTGGTCATATGCAGGTGATGGGAATGGGATGGGGGCTGAAAGCCAATGAAGAGAGATGATTTGAGGTACTGCCTGCAATTCAGTGCAGGCATGAAATGGGAGTTTGCGTGAGTCTTCATGCTTCTGTTGATTCAAAAGGGATCCGATTTGTTCTGAGGTGCTGGTGACAGTTTGTGATATAGTGGCTTGGTTTCATCCTTTTATTAGTTGGTATTAGTGAGCAAAATGTTAAATCAATAGGTTATTCCTTCCAGCAGGTCAAAAGTTTTTGTATGGGTTTTGTAAGTTGTTAATATATGGAGCCTTGGATTAAGAGTGAAGCATGAGCCTTCCTTTGGAAGAGAGGTATGAATTTGCAGGGATTAGGGACCACGACAAAATCCATCAATCTGCAGGAACGACGGGTTTCTGGGAAAAGAAGCTAAATTCTGGCTGAGACCTGGAGGAATAGGAGCAGGTAAAGGAGCGGGGGAGCAAGTGCCCAAATGATGTGGAAGCACAAGGGCTCTGCATCTGCAGGGATGGTCGAGTGCTCCCTGGGAACAGCATCCAGCCTTCTCGCTCTCCTGTTATCTTGGGAACTGATGTCACTTTCAGAGAAGTTGGGAGTCCTTTAGGGCATGAAAAAAAGAACTCTTACTCTATCCACAAGCTCCCTTAAGCTCTGCTGGTCCTTGGAGTGTTTGCTGCTGAGACAGCTGTCACAACTGGACACAACACATTGTCACTCTGACACATAGCAACAAGATGTGAAATGAATGTGTGAACGGAGCAAGAGTCCTTGCTTTCGTGTCCTCATAAAGTATGTCAAAAAGGGTCTCCACAAGTCACCTTCCACCCTGAGCAGCGTCACATGTAACTATGTTCTTTCAAACAGAAGTTTCGCTAGCCTTTTCCTAAGGACCTCCAGAGTGGAGTTTCCACAAGATCCCTAACTGTGCTCAATTATAATTACTCTGAAGATCTTCTTAATATCTGACCTGATCTTGCATTCTTCCAAATATAGAGATTAGCCATTTGGAAGGCATTGTATGTATGCTGGAGAATAGAACCAGAAATCAAAATCATCATGAGAAATTGCAAATATGGTCTGAGACCAGGGGATGCAGTTTAGCAGGATGCCCCACACTACACCGGGCAGCAACCATTGGCTGTGCAAACGCAGGCTGGTGAGCAGCCGGTGGGGCAGCACTGGCAGGTGATGGGGTGGGAGGAGCAGAGTGGGTGACAGCTACATGGGAGCCCAGGTGTCTCGCTGCTCTGAAACAGGCAAATGCTGTGCTGGGTAGAGAAATGGAAAAGTAGCCTAGAAGATAACAGATAAGCTCCAGCTGTGTGTACCGTTCTTCAAGAGAGTTGGGAGCAAACTGGAAGGGGTCTGGAAGGAAGAAATGATAGTGGTGATGAGGTCGAGTGCTT
>NW_009236193.1:0-4622 GCF_000690835.1 Fulmarus glacialis | reverse complement strand
CTACTGCACAACGGCTTCCAGCTCCTCCTCTAAGATCATCGAGTCCAACCGGCCTCAGGACCAGCCCCAAAACTGAGCCCTGGGGAACACCACTTGTGACCGGCCGCCTTGAAATATGCATATGGTCCTAGTGACATAAGTGCAAAAAGTAAATTGAAAATTTGTTCATAATTTTGCTTAAATTTTATTTGGTTTAAAAAATAAAGGCAACACTGGACATGATGCTTACTGGATTTTTGTCCTTTTCCTGAAGGATTAGGCAGCTGTTTAATTATTTTTAACTCTTGAGAGAGATATTTAGAGAGCATTCAGGTAGGTAGCCAATATGCACTTGAGTCTGTATCCTGAGTCTTAGGCAATATTTCCTGGACAGCCACCCTAATAACCAGGCTACCATACAGATCACCTTTTTTTCTTTTAAGAGTGGTCAACCAATTATTTTCAAGAGGTGACTTTAGAATCTGGATCTAAACCATAGAATTTCCTATAATATAGTTTTATGCCTAAAGTCTGCAGAATTGGACATATACACCGGTCAAACTCAGCAATTCTTATAGTTTACGTAGCTCCCTTCTAGGTATATAGGGATTTCAATCACCCTTTAGAAACCTCTAATTTTTCCCTTAATTATACAAGGCTTCATCTCCCAAATCACCTCAAATCATTCTGTGGGAATAGGTATCTACTTTACAGCATGTATACCTGAGAGGAACATCCAAAACACACAGTATCAATCTCTCCCTTATTAGTTTCATCTGTCTGCCTGCATCTTGCTGTACACCCAAGCCCATTTTTTCACTAAGTCGTCTCACATCTTTTCTTCTGCGTTTACCTCCTGAAGTCCCAAAAGAGTGAGTGACCTAAGAAAACCAAGTGTTAGTTTACCCCTTTCTCTGGCCTTGTTCCTAGGATTCTGATGATTTCTAGTGACATTCACAGATTATTTGGACTACTGCTACTACAAGTGTAAGTCTTGCTTCACATTTGGAATCTTTTTTTTTCAAGCCAAACTATTCTTCTGCCTTCTAAAATTATGTGCATAAAATATGAGATTTTAAAATATAATCCCTTTTCACAAAGAGAGGAATATTTAAGGTTAAATGTCGTGGGAAAGAATGGTTCAACAACTGTTGATCAAGCAATTATCTGTGCAGTAGTTTACTAATCCTTTCCTACACTTCTCCTTATTTGGGACAGAGGGGAGGGTTCATTCAGGTTTATTATGAAGCAGAAGTTCTGGTTGTCAATCAGGCTAACTTCTAGGAAAACTTTCATGGTACACTCAACTTGCACCAAGTTTAAGCACCTACATTCTACAGATTGGTTAAAATGTCTACTCATAATTGCTGTCTGATCTCTCTGGTTGGTCATGCTAGAACACAAAGTTCCTTACGTGGCATCTTTTACCATGATTTTGGGAAATAAGTGCCTAAAACCAGAATTCTGGCACATGAATTCAGCCATGTAATTAAGGTATGTATTTTTTGACCTGTGTCACTTTAAATCAACAGGGAAAACCTCCGTTGATGGAAAACCACCATGCTGCCAGTTGATGCTAGGCCATTGTGAAGCTAGGAATTCAAATTAGTTGACCAAAGAGAGAATGAACAAAGGGGAGCTTAACCCTGACATGGGCATTGACAGTGGGGGCCAGAAACCTAAAGTGCCACCCTATACCTGCTTTAGGGACTTGCAGTTCTGTGCAGATAAACAGCACAAAACAGTGTAAAATGGAGGGTTAAAATAATTTTCATACCTGCAGCCACTGAGGATTAAGTTGTGATGTACCTCAGATCTCCTTCAAGAAAAGTTTCTCTTTCTTTGGCATTATGAAACTTGTGTTTGCAAACTCCTTATCATTACAGGAATACCAGTAATACACTGTGAAAACAAGTGCCCAGAATAGAAAGATAGTCCAATTAATTAGTGTTGGCTAGAGCCCTGAGATGAAAATATCACTGCCTCTTCTTTCCTCCTCTCCCAGTACAGATGGAATTATGTTTTGTTTGACTAATTAGCAGAATCTAGATTAAAAATTAATTCATATAGTGAATGTCTTATCTTTTGTATCAATTAAGTTTATACAAAAGGGAAGGGTTTAAGATTTTGACTTTCAGTTGTTAATAAAATGGAAACAATCAATGCCTATTTAAAAGTTCCCTCTATTAACTATGATTGCATCTATGCAAAAATTTCAGTTGAGTTTTTGACTGCATCTATGTAAAACGTATGAAAACTTTATACAGTCTAGTCTCCTGAAAGTTACCTTGTCATCAAGCTACACAATGTCATTTCCTTTACAGATTGCATTGCTTCACGTTGGCAGTGATTTCTATAGTTTATAGTTTTATATAGTTTAGGATTTCATAAAAGATTTCACAGAATTACAAGGTTTAATATATTTTCTTGAGAATGATTATATTTTTTAGATTATTTTAATAGACTAATAAGAAAATGAATGAATATATTTATATGTAAAACCTGACGTGTTAATAATACATATATTTAGATGGATGTTGATATTGATGAATGGATGCTGATAAAATAGATATTTAGATGGATGTTGATGGGAAAGCATTTGTTACACCAGATCAAAATCAGTAATATATAAAATTAATTCTATCAACTTCTAAAGGCATTTGAAAGGATGTATTAAAAACAAATTTTTTAACGAGAGCAGATCAGGAAAATTGGCCCAAAGAGAAGAAAGGGTGCCCCTGTGGGATATATTTGCATAGCAATATCAATTAATACTTATTAGCTTCTGTGAATAAGCTACAATTAGAGGCCTGACATTTAACAGAGAAAGTGTGACATAATGCTTTGTTTGAAATTCAGGACATTAAATCCATTTCATTTTAAACTAGATCTGTGCACCTTTTATTGTTTCTGTGAAGAATACTGTCTCTTCTTTCTGTCTTTTTTTGGTGTCTATTTTTGTTATTTTTGTAGTGGCCCTATTCAAAAAACCTACTTAATGTTGCAGTGTGTTCTTCTTAGCTGCAAGAATAGAACAATTAGCTAACTCTGAAGCTGATTTTGATACTATCCCTCAAAGTGCTCAAATCCATGTCATCTTTAATAGATCACGAGTGTTTTGCAACACTGCTGTTAGTGACTTAGTGTGCCTTTGTTATTCTAATGGATCCCTATTGAATAGGGTCACTGGAAATATCAAAATACACCAAACTGTCTCAGACATTTGGCAACATACCTTGAGTACCAAAAGAGGCACACTTTATAAAGCATCAGTTCTAGAAGAATGGGTTTTGGTCTCTGGTCTACGAATGTCTGGGGCTCCATGGATTCTTTCTGAGGTACTGTTGTAGTTTAATCCCAGCCAGCACCTAAGCCCCACACAGCCGCTCGCTCACTCCCCCCTGGTGGGATAGGGGAGAGAATCGGAAGAATAGAAAACTCGTGGGTTGAGATAAAGACAGTTTAATAGGGAAAGCAAAAGCTGAGCACACAAGCACAGCAAAACAAGGAATTCAGTCACTACTTCCCATCGGCAGGCAGGTATTCAGCCACCTCCAGGAAAGCAGGGCTCCATCACATGTAGCAGTTACTTGGGAAGACAAACGCCATCACTCTGAACATTCCTCCCTTCCTTCTTCTTCCCCCAGCTTTTATTGCTGAGCATGATGTCATATGATGTGGAATACCCCTTTGGTCAGTTGGGGTCAGCTGTCCCAGCTGTGTCCCCTCCCAGCTTCTTGTGCACCCCCAGCCTACTCGCTGGTGGGGTGGTGTGAGAAGCAGAAAAGGCCTTGACTCTGTGTAAGCCCTGCTCAGCAATAACTAAAATATCTCTGTGTTATCAATACTGTTTTAGTCACAAATCCAAAACATAGCACCAAAGAAGCTACTATGAAGAAAATTAATTATATCCCAGCCAAAAGCAGTACAGATACACATTAAAATAGTAAAGAACAAAAGAAAACCTATGGCAAATTCACTATAGAGAGATCTGCAGCTTTACAGGAAATGTTTTAGGTATTTTCAAATCAAAGAAGGTTGAAACCCAGTGATCTAGGAGATCAAGGAGCCTCTGCCATTGTTCATTCAGTTTAATCATATCCGATTAAACTGCAAATGTCCATGTTTTCACTGTATAAAGTAATTTACTATAATTAACTCCTGTATTATCAATGTTGCTCTCTTACTATCTTCAGTTAAATCCTCAGTACTGTTTTCCATGGGATGAAGGTTAGAATACATCAGATCTAAGAATAACTTCCGAATGAAATCATTAAGAATTCTTTCCAATGGCTAAAATTTTGACACAAGAATTGCAAGATTTGAAATAACTTCTACCTACAAAATCCAGAAGTTCAGCAGAATTCCTGACATGGATTTGAAGTTTTCATTGTATTTAGCACAGTTAGGGTACAGAAGTCTATTTAATTTTAGTGCCCTAATTTGGAGATCAAAGGCATTGAAAAGTTCTTGGATCAAAGACTAGCTTTAACCTTTGAAAGTTTATCACCTTGAAAACTTCAGCTTCAATTACAAATTACATTTGTCATGCTTTCAAATATTCCAAAACCTTTTCCAGTGTTACCAGGGAAAAAAAAGTTTACATGTGGTTGGCCCCTTCCCTCCACTCCCCCCACCCCACT
>NW_009236192.1:0-8040 GCF_000690835.1 Fulmarus glacialis | reverse complement strand
CTCGCCAGCGATGTGTCCGAGCCCGCCCCCTCCCCCCCGCCCACTCTTTCAGCTTCTGCAGCTTCTCTTTCCCGTTAGAGGTGACACTTGCAGTTATATTTCACTAGGAGCTTTATTGGTGAGTCAATAAGCCTCCAAAACAATGACTGTAAGGGTATAGGATTTAATGAAAACATGAGTTCGGTAGTGGTGGCCTGTAGAGCGTCATGGTTGGTTGGGCCACCATGATCGTTTGAATGTCTTGTTTGACATGGTCCTCACAGAATACTCATTCATCACTTGTGACGAGACACCGGTAGTGTTATTACCGAAAAAAACCTGAAGGTAAAGAGTCTGCAGATCTTAACTCGTGCTCTAATGTTGGCATCTTGGTGGAAAAGCTCATTCTCGACCTGTATGTCTTTTATAAAAGGTTCCGTCTTTACTTGCATCTGTGCTTTAGTGTTCAGTAGAGTTGGTGAAGGGTGACTTTGGTTAGATGTGGGCTCTGTTTCAGTCTTAGAAGCCTGGGCACTTTGTCAGTTTCAGTGAGTTTTGTGCTCTCTTTTGGGGCCATTGCAGCAAGATGGGTATGTGCTCCTTCTAACTAGTGCAGGCTGAAATGAAGTCTAAGGATCTATTAAAAAGAAGATACTGAGCTTCATTAACAGTTAATGGGTTAAAGCTTGACTTTGGAAATACTTTGTTTACTCAGTTCAAAGTTTTCCTAGAACATCATGAAGTGATGGAGGACGAAATGCCTGGCCTATGGCAGGGGCTTCACCTGTGGTCTTTTTTGCTTCCAAAATCTGTTGCGCTGATGTTCAGATGAATATTAAAGATGAATTTTTGATAGCTTTAACTTACTTAGCTGTCTACGTGTATCTCAAACCTTTTTCTTTCTTTCTGACTGGTCTCTGGTAGTCTGACTGATTTTTGTCTTTCTGCTGTGTTGATTTTATTCCAAGAAGTCCATATTTGGCTTTTTCAAAAGGTTTATTAAGGTGCACCTTAATAGCACCTTATTAAGGTGTTCTTAGTTGTTGTCTCTGCTATCAGCATTTGTTGGAAGAAAAAATGCAGCAGCAGATAATTGAAAGCCATCCATTTGCTTGTGAAGGAGACAATGTAATACCAAAGAATCTAGAAGGGAGCGTTTTTTGTATTTTATTTATCACTTTGCTTCTAAATGCTGCTTTGTGAACAGCCTGATCAGGTAAGAAAGGATAGATGCAATTTTACAAAAGTTTGCTTGTCTCAGTGTATTTTTGTGTAAGGCTTGTAACATGTTTTTTCAGTTACCAGGATCAATAACTCCATGTGTTTGTTTCTTCCAACCAACTCTTGAAGAACTTAGACTTTTGCTAAAAGGAACATGTTGACATGAATAAGGACAGGTTTCTTACTGTGCTCTTTACTCAAAATATTAAGAGTCTAAGACAATAAATATCTCTTATGCGTATGCCGGTGAGAAATATTAAATTACTAATCTGTGTGAATACGTACTAGGGGAATTCAGACAGGCCATGAATTATGAAACTAATCCCTTTTATCTGCAAAAATTAGATTTATTTTTTTTCTTCCCTCTATTTATCTTTGTAGTGCAAGATGTATTGCTTAGAATAAGTATTTTCTTGACGTTCACTTAACTTTATGCTAATGTTGGGATAGTACAAGAAGAGTGACTGTGAGCTATAGAAGGTAGTTTAATGCATTATCTTTGAAAATTTTTTTTGTGCTCAGTTACATCAAGTGATGTTCAATACTGGGAACTTAAGTGATGCATAAAATGGAAATATGCTGATAGTGCGTAGACTTTATGGTCCTCATTTATTTAGGTACTATACTGAAGTGATCATCCTGTGACTCTAATGTCTCATTTCACTTGCAAACCAATGAAGTGTAGGTCCCAAACTGTGACTACCGCGTATGTCTGACAGAGGGAGTTATGCTGGTGCTGGCCTTTTGCATGGGGTAGCCAGTGGGAGAAACTGGACCAGGTGAACTTAGAGGTGATTGCTCTCATGCCAAATGCACTGTGAAACAGTGGGAACCCAGATGAGCCACTGTAGTTGTTAGCGTTTGCTCTGAACTGCTGAAGCTAATATTCTTCTGAGATTTTTTTTATGATCTTGTCCAATGGCTTGTAGGTTCAGAAAAGATTGCTGCTTTTCTGTATACAAACGTGTATATTTAAGAAAAACATATCTGGTAACCAGAGGTATTTGAGTGATGTATAATCTAGCCACGCTTTTTATCTGTAGTGTAGAAGTCTATATTCTAACTCCCATGTTTGTTTTATTCAGTGACATGGATTCAGATAGTTCATCAACGACATCCTCCTCTTCGTGTTCTCCTTCAACAGTATCTGATGAAGATGATCATCCAAATGAGAAGGATAACAGATCTTACTGTGTTAAAACAAAAGATGAGTTGCCTGTTGATGTAAGTACAATGTGTACTCTTTTAAACCTTTTTCTAGTAACCCAACTTAAAATATTTTAACTTAATATATTTTTAAGTCATTGCAACACCTGGTGATTGAATGTTCGTTTTTACACTAGTTCAGGTATAACACAGTTAATAACTTAAAATGTCTTATTTTTCAGTATATTAAGACCACTCTGAAGTCATGTTCACAGCTCATTTTAGGTTCATATTTGTATAAAATCGCAGTTGTAGTTGATCAAAACAAATACATTTCTGGATAAAATTCAGGATATTTTAGTACATTTTTTATTGTTTGTATATTGCAGGCTTTCATCATCCTTTCTCTGTGTGAGAGACTTGAAGGTCTGATATGTCTTGCAGATATATTTCAGATATGGTTAGCCTTGAGGTAAAAATTTCGGATGTTGTATTAAGCCTCCCAGAGGTTCAGATTGCATTGCCTCTACTCACTTTAGCAAAATTATTAGAGTGGTCATAGAAGTGGTTTGTATTTGTTTTATTCTGCAATTTTTGTTATAACACTGTTCTATGTATGGCAGATCAGAACCTTAATTTGCATCAAGATACTGTCTTTTGGTTTTGGTTCTCATAAATAATGTACTCAAGTACATTAAGTATTGTACTTAATGTAAGTATTGCTGGCATTATTCCTCATTATCTCGAAATTAAGAGGTTTAAAGGAATGAGTTTTAGTGATAATCAGCTAACAGATGATTAGCTATGTATCATTTGTAATGGATTACAATAAAAGGATAATATAACACTGTAACGTCAATTTACATGAACAGTGTATGTTTATCTGTTATTCTGTAGATCTCTCCCATTCATAAAAAATGCTTTCTGGAATGAGAAATAAGTCCGATGAAGGGTACAAGAAATTATTAGAAAGGTAGAGAAAAAACCTGAAGAGCAGATACATTTAGATACATTTACCTTTGCATCAGTGCTTTGTACAAGTTTGTGATGAAGCGCTGTATGGCTGTCTGGAAAGGCTGAGGCATTGATACGCATTAGTAGTAGCAGCAATAGGAGATGGAAGTGTGTTGTTAATTCTTAAACTATTGCTCCAGAGACACTTGGAGTAAAGAAAGCTCTTGGGATATTCTTTTATCCCTGAAATTAATCAAAGATTGAGAAACACATATACCATTATGTTCTGAAGGAGTAAAACATCAGAGCAATTCCTGCACTTTCTTTTGAAGTGTGATTTATAGTAGAACCATTATAAGTGTTTCTATGACAACTTTTTTTTTTTACAGCACTGGACTTTTGAACAAAAATCCTTGCTCAAATAGATGTACTTACCAGGTTTTATTTACCTTTTATCTCAATTATTTATTTAAATAAAATTCATGTTAGTCTGAAAATGCTTTGTTGATCTGCTCTTTTGTCTCATCAGCTTACAAGCTTCAAGTCCAAGTGTTTACAAAGCATAGTCTTCCTTTTAAGTACTGGCTATAGCTTTTTGCCAGTGATAGTTAATAAGAACTGAAGTTCTAGCAACTATGTTATTTACTGTATCTTGTACTAAGCCATTCTACAGTAATAGAATTAGTCTAGGTAAAAATGTTGTAGATGTTGTAAATTTGAGGGAATACAATTTGAAAATTAAAATGTATCTGTTAAAAAAGAAACATGATGATTAGTCTTTTACCCAAAAGTCCCCAATAATAAGTAACTTGCTAAAGTATGGGTCAAAGATAAAATAAAAGATTAAAGAAAGTATTTAACTGGAATATGTGCTTAGGGGAAAAAATGTGCACATATTAAGGAGTGGTAGTGGAACTATTTCAGAAACCTCCTGCTTTGAAGTGTAGGGTTGGCAAATATTGTATATAGTATGACAGATGATACAGTTTACCAGTTTTGATTTATGATCAGAATCTTAGCTTTCTTCGTTCTGGTCTTTGGCGTTTGACTTGCTCTAGCATCCATGATTCGGTTAAGTCTTAGCAGTCAAGTTGGTTTAATGTTGGAAAACTTACTGTGCTGTAGAAGGGTGTGGTGTTTCTATCTGAATTTATGTTTTGGCTTTAATGCTGTATTATGTGGTGTGGGAAAGTCTTGGCCTCTGTTTGGTCCTTGAGTTGCTCTAGAAGGCTTTGCCAAGCACTTTTGTTAAGAGTGAAGATCATCGGATGAAATTTTGATAAGACAGGATAAGATTCTTCTATTGGAGAGGGATTTTATTTCTGATGATGGCCTTTAAAGGTGCAGTTCAGTGCTAAGATTTGGACTCTACCTCCAAATTCAGATGATGTTGAATTTGAAGATAATTCTTACTTTAGTTGCCCTTACCTTGTATTCCATATAGTCCATGTTGAATTCACAGCAGTATAGTATATACACAGAGATCTTAGTTTATGAGTAAATTTGAGGTAGATGATGAGTTCGGTGTTAATCAGCCTTTGATAGCAGATTTTGATGCTTACATTTGAGAAAAAAGTTTAATTTGAATATTGTTTGTGCAGTACTCGTTTGTATATCTGAAGTTGGCGCTTTTTTTCCGAAGTGTTCTCTGTGATTATCCTCTTGTACCAAATAAAACTTTTAGCTAAAAATAATTTTCTTTGTATAGGTTATTGTGATCTTTACATCTTCTATAATGGTCTGAGTGATGGCATAAATGGACAGACACCATTTTGTTGAATCAGATGATACATATCTGGTGTATTTCATCCTAATTTATCTCTTGCTATGTATATTTTTCTTCTGTTATGCATTGAATGTGGTTACAGGTTGTCTGATTTTTTTTATTATTGATTATCTAATTATTGTGTTGTACATTGAACTTAATTTATCTAACTTGAAAGTTCAAAAAAAATGAACAAAATATCTATCAGTTGATGGTTTTCTCCAGTTGAATAAAATTGGCTTCTACTTTAGTTACAATGGGTAACTAAATGAGTGGAGTAACAATGAGTAGAGTAGCGTCTCATTAGAAAAGGTGTCTTCAAAAGTGACATTCCCCCAAGATGACTTCACTTAGAATTATTCTGAAAGGGGCAAATCAAACTAGATTTTTTTATTAAATCTTAAAAATGCTAGGAGGTTTTTCTGATTGTCAAATTTAAGCAGCAGCAGCAAAGTGATGATGTCTTAGTGTGATGAGATTATATTCTGAACACTGACTTGATATTTTCAGGAACTGCCTCCTGTTGAAGACTTATCAATAATTCTGCCTGATGATGTTGAACTGAAGCTCTTTGGGACAGTTTCCAGCATCATTGAGCAGCTAGGTAGGCAAGATATGTTTGCTTTGCTTTTAATTAAAATAATTTCTGTATATCTCTGCATTAATTGTGTACTTAACTGTTCCCTCAAAGTGTCTGCAGCATTCTATTTCAGGGGGTAGTGGGTTTCTGAATGAGAACTCAGACTACCAAATGACATTTGTGTTGAATTCGCTTTTGGTTGACTTACATCTTCTAAAGATGTAAGATACTACGACTATTATGCACGTGTTTCTGTGTGACTTTCATGTTCTAATTTTTTCATAAAAAAACCTTTTTTCACGGTGTATTATGATCTTTATATTAATTCTGGCAACAATAAGATTGAACATTTGCA
This sequence comes from Fulmarus glacialis, assembly GCF_000690835.1. NCBI lineage: Eukaryota > Metazoa > Chordata > Aves > Procellariiformes > Procellariidae > Fulmarus > Fulmarus glacialis. The sequence goes on along the minus strand of NW_009236192.1, from coordinate 2,040 downwards.
GTATTTTAAGAAATCTTCCAGTTGTACATGCTATATTTGAATTATTTCTGAAGATGCAGGAGGTGTATAACTGAAAGCACAGATGCAGTACAATGCAGTCCCAAGTGCTTGTTTGTTAATATATGAGGACAGGAAAAAGACTTATTTCTTTAGCTAGTGTAGCAGTACTTGGGTAATTGGTATATTATGTATGTTGGTGTTAGTTGTGGGTTTTGTGGGGTTTTTTTGTTTGCTTTTGGGTTTTTTGTTGTTGTTGGGTTTTTGGGTGTGGTTTTTTTTTTTTTTTTAAATTCATCCCACTTCTGGCACCTTGACCAAATACAAGCTGCCAGTGTCAGCAGTCATAGGACAGCATGACTAACATGATATATAGGTGCTGGAGTGTAAGCTTAATGGGATTGAGACATACAATGGATGTAAGCTTAACTGCAGGCAGTATGCATTTAGGGATCTTTTCAGATCTGCCTGAGACCTCAGTTTTTGATACGTGGAATCAAAGTTTTGCTGAAGCTGGTATTACTAAAATATCCATAGTATGTTTATATTTAAGCTTATTTCAAGTCTTCCATTCTGCTTGAACTGCTTTCAAAGCAATTTGCTTATGAAAATTAGAAATTGAAGTTCAATTTTGAAGTTAAAAGCATTTATGTTGAGTGGGATACAAAAGAATTAAAGCAAATAGCCTTTGGCATTAAATTTTCTTTTATTGTAAAAGACTCCAGGTAATACAGGCAATTCCTTTACAGTATTTTTGGTGTTGATTTGGAGTTAGATTTAATTTCACTCATGTGCAGGAAGCTGGCTTGAGAGTGTGGAAGGTAGTAATCTGGTCATTGTCCTCTTGTTCTACTTTGCGCTTTCTTGCTTATTGATAACAATGGGGACTTCAAGAAGGCTGTTTTCAGCTAAAGTGATAGTTTGTAAATAAGTTTAAAGAGAAACAGTTGAATTTTTCTTATTTTTGATCTAGTATGTGAATGTTTAAACAAAGCTGTTTTTAAAGACTTCAGTTTTGAAAACTGTCCTTAATTTCTTATCTTCCTTGGTGCATATAACCTTTTCAAACCCTGTCAGTTTACTGACAGGTGAATTCTTGAGTCTGTATTCTACTTTATGTAACTGAAATATATGAATTGTAGAATTTAGATTGGTTGGTGAAAGTTAGAAAACAGACTAATAACCATACATGAAATAAAGCTGTAAGAATGGAATAAAACCCCAAGATATCTATCTGTTTTTCTGCTTTTACTACCTTGCTTTATGAATTCCTATTTCTACATGTTTTCCTCTCTTTTCAGTTCTTCTGGAAACAGGTGTGTGAGTGGTCTCAATTTCAATTGATTTTTGGCCATATTAGGGACTCTGCCAGCGAATTGTGGGTTGGTTTTTGATTTTTGAACTAAATCGATACCTGTGTATACCAGGTTTGTATCTAGTATGAGGGGAGTTGAGGTCTCATTTGGAAATCACAAATATTATTTTGGCACAACAATCACTATCCTGAACACTTTCTGTCCCTTTGATGTATCAGAAATCTCTGCTGTTCTCTGTAGCAAGCCTCCAAGTTCATCAATCTGCAGTGTGTGATACCTGTAAGTTAGCTATCTCATACTATGAGCTGAGTTTAAGGCTAGAACAGTATAGGTTCATGCTTGCTTCACACTAGCTAAAGGCAAGATGACAGTACTTTCTGTGAACTTTAACTTCTGCTCAGTGTATCAGAATTTAACACAACTTTTGCTGTGTTTTGCTTCAAAGTACTTAAAGAGAAGGGAAAAGAAAAATTCACTGTGTGGGTTGTAGCCTGGAAAGTAAACAGCTTTGGTATATACGAGAAACCTGCCCCGGGACTGCGCTTTGGGCCATGGGAGAGTAGAAGCTGAGGATTTTGGGTGGGTTGGGGTAGGGAGAGCTATAAGTCATATAGGCTGTAGGTGATAATGTTTCTCCTGGGTTTCATGGCACTGGCATGACTTATGTTATCAGAATATTTTCCTTAGCCTACTGGAAGGAAGGCCAACTGTATGAGATTCAACAAGG
>NW_009236191.1:0-8151 GCF_000690835.1 Fulmarus glacialis | reverse complement strand
GAGGTCTTTTCCAACCTTTATGATTCTATCATTCTATGAAAATGTTCATCCTCATACTCAAGTTCCCGTGGCCACTCTGCATCTTCAGGAAACTTTATTCTTCACAGCTATCGTGCAGTTCTTAATTCAAAAAAAACACTACATGGGTTCAAATGCCACATAGGGAAAAATTTCTGAAGAGAGATTTACATTTGCAAGGTCAAAAAATGTTGCAATCTAAGAAAATAGTTCACTTTTCTTTATTTGCTTTGTATAGCTAGGGGAATAAAGTTACAACTCCAATTAAAAAGACTTTGGCTATTGACTTTTCCTTCTCTGGTTTTGAAGCGAACATTCTGTTCTCTTAATTGCAGTTTGCTTTAAACTTGATACTAACTATAGCACCTTTTAACAAAGTTTACTTTCCACAAGAACTGACCAGGCATGAAGAGGGTTTACCCAAGCCAAAGGTTCCACCTGCCATTTACTGAAAACAGTCTTAAGACTACTACAGAAAGACAACTAGACACCTTAGATCAAAGCCAGAGCTAACATGTGTTCTTAGAAAATGAAGGGAAGCTGTGAAATACTAACTCAGTTATTTGCCTAAGTAACTTTCTACATTCATCATATTTTCTGAGTGAATACAGTAGCCCATTTTCCCTAAAATTTCAAATACAAAAATTAAGTATTTTTAAAAAGGTAAATACCTAATTACCATAAATGCATGAAATGCATCTAAAAATTTATTGTTTCACTTCAGTTTTAGAACATTGAATCAAATCATAACATTTTCCTCCTATGAAAAAATGGTCAGCTAAAGTAAATCAGATAAATGCTAAGCATAATAGAAACCCTTTTTTTTTTTTTTTACCAACAGCTAGTACAGCAAATCATTTACTGCAAATCAAAATAATTTCTGAAGTTATTTTTTAAAAATGGCTAAAAACCATGAAAACAGATGAGGATTTAATGTACTCAGTGAGAAGGGCACAGTCAAAATAACTTTCCTTAAGGACAGTGTAAACAACTGTCCTTGTTGTTTAGGTTCAGCAAAATGACTGAATGTATTCTCTCTGCTGTTACAAAATGTTCACTAACTATCATTGTGAAAAATAAGAACATAACTAATCTGAAAAGGAAGAACATAACTGATTTTATTTTTCAGGATAATGTTTAAAAACATATCATTCCTCAGCACTGATTTAAGAACTTAACTCAAATTCTGTGGTACATAAAATGGAATTTGTTTTTTAAAATATATGTTGATGTTAAAATGTATGTTGATGTTAAATTAAAAAATTACACAGAAAATTCTACTATATTGGTGCTATACAAATACAAATTTCCATTATCCTAGACTTCAAGAAACTTCTGCCTAACTCATGTTTTCACGTGAAATGCCTATCATAAAATAAACAGCTGGTAAGACCACAGAGAGTAGAAATAGAAATTTGAGACTGATGAAATCTGGAGACTCCTGTGACTTTCATAATAAGAAAAGAGACATCTTTTCATCGGAAGAATGCTAAAAAACCGATACGCTCAGCAATTACTACCTTGTTCTAGACTGACTGTTCTTGCTTCAGAGTCACTGTTTCAATTGCCTTCTTTCTGAATGGCTCCAACTTTCATCTCTGCATTTTAACCAGATAGCATTTTAGGACAACCCTCAGAAGAGAGAGAAGGCATGTCCTCCCAGTTTCACCATTTACTCCTTTGTTGGCTAAGAAATGTCACCTGTTAAGTTGAAGGAATCAGCAATTTAAGACCTGAATTTTGTCTGACTGAAGGCAAGATTTCAGCTTTTCAATAAACCCCTAACATTTGATAGCCGATGCCTCTTCATGTGGCTGATGTAAACCAAAGTGATGCATCAGAAGAGTCATTTAATGAGTCAAAAGAAAAGATGACTCAAATGGCCCACACAGAACAAAACAGCCTTCCCATTGTAGCGTTTGCTTAAATTTTTCATAAGTTTAGCCACGAAAAAAGTTTACTTTGTTAATAAATGGCACTATGAATCTTCCATAACCATCATATTGTAAGATCACAAGTATTGTTTGGCTTCTGCTAGTGGGTACTTCATGGTATACTTACAAAATAGCCTTTCAAAAGAGAATTTTTTCCTACGTGTGCACTCTAAGGTCAGACCCTTAGAAGGACAGGCAACTTCCTAAACCTTTTTTCTTCCTCACATAGGGGGATGTTCTGTCCCTTAAAGGAATTAGCAGAAAGTCTTTTAAGCGAACTATTGAGCCAATAAAGACTATATTGTAGAAATACTGATGTACAGTCTGCATAATCTCCTTTAATGGAATTTAAGGCCAATTATACATACATCACTTGGGACTAGTCTTGGTATCTTCCATTCTGCTTCAGAACAAGGAATCTAAGCAGCTTTCCTTTTCTTGAGAATATGGAAAACAGATGACCACTTGTCCGTCCTAGTATTTCACATACTCGTATTTAAAATAATGAATTTTCTAAGACCTGACTTCTGCTCACTTACTTAAACTGTGACTTTGCCAAATCCTTTGTTTTATATCAACCAGTATTGTATTTTATGCAGTTACTCTACATTCAACTTTTAAAATATGTACCCATCACACTCTAACCTCACATTCAGACTCTCACAGGACATAATCCACTTCCTACCGAAGTCCACAACATGAACCCACTGATTCTGAAAGCGCACGCAGAGCTATCCAAAGTCATAATTTCTACTAGAAACTTATCACTGGAAATAATTATTTTTAATCTCCAGTGAACTGTACACAGTTTTCAGAAGAAAGCTCATAAAGCAAGGAGATTCATTCTTCTACATCAACAAAGGCTAAAGCTGTAAAAACAGATGCCCTCGCCATCAAAACAATAAAGATTACTTGAATCTGTCATAGGCTATTATCCCCTTCCCATCAATAAAAATACTGAAAAGAGCAAAATACAAATCTTTTCTTCCACAAGAGGCTGGAGAACCAAGGGAAAAACGGTCTATATTAGGCTCACTAAACAGCACTTATGTATTTCACAGTTTTAAATATGGCAGAGTAGGTTATAATCCAACTTTCTGTTCCTACATACAGTCCCTGAATAAGAGAGTGATTTCCAATGGATATGAAGCATTAACAACAAGAAGCCTGTGAAGCTAATGAGACACTGAGTAGGTCCATATCTGTTACAAAACAATATAACTTACATTATCAACTGACATTAGATAAAGCACATCCATATACAGCATGCTTTACCACTACAATTGATTGTCTTCCCTAAAACGTCAATTTTTATGACAAGTACTAACACACATTCTTACCTTTTTGTATCCTCTAGTAATAAACTAAAAGTTCAGTATTTTTATTCCAATTAAGCTACAAACACAGATAGCATTAAAAACAAAATACAAATTAAAAAAAAAACCAAAGTCATTACTCAAAAATAAGAGTGGCAGAACCAGATCTAAAAGAAAATTGCATCAGTACTGTCATGTCTTCAAGAAATAAATAAGGTGGTATACATACTTTTCTGCTTGGAGTTTAGTGGTTTTTACTATCAAGTCCTGGGTTTGCTCCTTTGCTGCCTACAATATAATTAGAATCATTAAGTATGTGAAACGAACACAAACGTATCAAATACATCACACAATCTTTAAAATATATAATACTTTTGAAGCTTTCTGACCATAAGCAGTTTAAAAAGTGTACTCTTTGAGACAAAGGGCCTTCTTGAAATAAGTATTCATTAACTCTCCCTATTTTCTGGCATGAAAGAATAAATTAATATGCTTATCCATATATACTTTCATCTTTATATACATTTATATTCACATACAGTTAATTTTTAATTTATATTTAATACAAAAATATTAATATAAATATTAGGAATAGTTCTGATTATTTTGTTTGTCCATCAACTGTAAATTGTTTGCTGTTACAAAACAAAAGATTAAAGAAGTTGCTTTGGATGCTGAACTGCCCAGTACCAGTGCCCATCCAGCCATTTTAGACAACATGTATACAGCTGTCTGTGCTGGTCTTAGCAAGTTTAGCTCTACAGTCCAAGCAGCTTACAGGGCTGTAAGGACCAAGTGCAATGCACTTAAGAAGTCCATCACAGAGCTAAACGTTCAGTGATGACAACGCAAGGGAATCCACACAGAAACAATTCTGCTACAGACAACAGCTGCATGACTAAAGGGACTTCTGCAACCGAAGTTAAAGAGTTCAGAAACTTATCCCTCAGCAAGAGGATAAAAGACATCCGGAACTGCTGGTTTCCCACTGGACACCACCAGTGATCTTTTAGGCAGAAAAATAAGATGATTTAACAACAACAACAAAAAAATCCCGAAATCAAAATGCATTCAGTATGGAATAATAATGCAAGTGAAGGACAAAGAGCTATAAAGAAATTCTGCGTGAATAATTTCAAGACTGTAATAGGTCTAAACTACGGCATTTGCCAAAATGAAGATGCCAGTCTTCAAACCTGTGAGAGGTCTAACGGAAGTACATATGCACACCGATTCATTTCAGCCTTTCTATCTGCCACACTACATTAGTTACAACGGAAAAGCACTCAAGGTACAGGAACACTTTGAAATGTGAAAGAAGGACTGCAACCACTCAAGTACACCTACAGTCATCAGAGAAAGCCTGCGCTGTTCCATGAATATTAGACAGCGGGTACAGCTGACGTGCCAGTTGCTGAATTTTCTAAAGGAAAGTATTATGGACTAGCATGCAAATTTAATAGAAACTCAACAGAATTTACTGAACATTTAGTAGTTCAAAAATAATTTAAGATATCTTTAAGCTTTTTATATCTTATACAAATAATAATTTAGAATTTTTAATGTATTTGTATTTAAAACTTTTTTTTAATAATACTGATTTTCAATGCTTCAGCCTAACAAAAAAAGACTATTACAACAAAAGACTGGACCTGAACTATTCAGTATGGAAATCTACTAATTCCAGACTTTTTTTTCCCCCCTTCCTTCAGAGTTGCAGATTTTAATAAACCAGAAAGACAGAAGAAATTTGCTTCCTTTCCAGTACTTTCTGGACAGAAGTACTAGTTGCCAAAAAGAATGCTAACAGTAGCTTAGCAGAAAGGAAGGAAAAGCGTTTTTTTCTGGATCTAGCTAGATACCAGGAAGCCAGTTTTTACTTATGTGCATTCAAATACATGCCAGATACTGTTATTATTGTATGTATGTAATGTAAGAGCTCACATTTAAGCCAAGCGAGGTAACTGGCAGAAAAAAGCCAGACATGCCAGAAAAATCAGAAAGTTGATATTTGATGTTTCTTGCAGATCCAAAATAGAAATATTTTTCTCTTTCTTCCCACCTCAGTATGCTAATTAAAACTTTCATTATCCTTCAACCCTGCTTTATTCCATTCCAGCACTTGCCTCCTTCTCTCCCTTTCAGCCACTGCATTTATCAAGTCACTGTCCTGAAATCGGATCTGACAGTATCTGGTTATTTGGGTTGGATGGTATTATAAACTTACAAAATAAAAAAAGTAAAAAGCTTTTTGGCTTATCAATATATAGTCCCTTTCATATCTTACATTTGTTCTCCTCTCTTAATACAGTGGTCTGTTAGCACACTTTTCTGCCCTATACGCTATAGATCCTCCTCTTTGTATCTTCTATTTGCTCTACTCAGTTCATTTTTGTCTTCTCATTCAGCTTGAGCACACGCTTGCAAGTCTTATGTCCTATTACTGACAAAATACCAGAGTATTTGACAACTGAGTGCTAGTTCATGGGCTTATTAACTTACTTTACATTTATACAAAGAAAACATGGGTTGAATTGAGACAAGTTACGAGTTCTACAGGGCTCTAGAGGAATCCTGCTGTGGGGCACAGAACAAAACTACATACTGACTTTAATAGAAAAAGAAATCACTGCAGGGTGGCTCTACTCTGGAAAAGAAAAAAGAAAAGAAATCACAGATGATAGTTATACTTCACGATCTAAAGACAGAAAAGAGCAAAAATCTGCATGGACACTCGGCTCATTTCCACATCTAAGAGTTCAACCAAACAGTTCCTGAACTGCACTAGGGAATACATTCACATTAACAGTGTTCAAAGAGATCTGAAACCTCTGAGGTGCATTACCCATTGCCTTCCAAAACTGAAAATTAAGTACTGCAGTGGGCTACACTGTACTCTAACACTTTTTGGAACTATGAAACCTACTCATCTAAGTAGGGGGACATCTAATGTCCCCACACACACAGTAGGAGGGGAAAAAGCAACCGTTTTCACAGGATTTTTAGTGAAGGATTCTCATTCACATACTGTAACTTATGTGCTATATTCAGAACAGATTCGGTTTGGCAAAACATCTACACTTCAGCATCCATAAACCTTTTAAACTCATCACTGAATTGAATATTGAACTTGTACACTAAAACCAAGCCAGATTTAGTAATGCATTTTAAAACACAACTTGTTTTCCCCCCCCTAGAATATTGTGGATTCAGGATTAACGTGAACCAGGACTAGTTTTGTTGCATATCAGCATTCTGAGACAATGTTATGAAATGAAACCAATAGAATGAAGATGGCACACTAGATTTGTCTCCCTCTTTGCATTACAGGATACTTTCTTATGAATATACTTGAGGTATTTATATGAACACATAACCCAACAGATGCAGTCAATGCAAACGGCACACAAATTTTAAACAGAAATACACAAATGTAATTAACCCTTTAATCTCACATACTTCCAATCTAACAAAATATTTTCTCTCCACTCACATACAAATGGAAATCACATTGCTATTCTCAAAATAAGTATATTGCTGCATTCTGAATTGCAATATGTAAGAAATTAAAATTACTTCCTCAACATGTTTTCAAACAAGTAAAAAGAAATATATTAATATCATAAAGTAACATAATACGTGTACTAAGGAAACATCTTGGTGTCACTGTTAATCCTCCAAAATATTTATTTATCCTTTTAAAAGAAAGTAGTCGCACCTCAAAAAGAAAACTATACAAAGCACATCTATTTATATATTACCTTCAAACGACTGGACATATCTTCACAGCAGCTGCTCATCGCTTGCACATCTTCATTTATACTCTCAAGCTCCTAAATAAGTTCAAATAACAGTAATTGTTTTTAAATCAGAAATGCCATGGCTAGGCCCAGCTTCATCCCACCAAAAATGAGATGCCCAAGTTACAAGGAACATAGTTGCTCTAGGCTCCCTGTTAATCAACGGAGGGAACGCACCTCTAAAAATCAACGTTCACTTAGGATTTTCATCTGTTTGAAACATCACCTCTCTCTGCACAGGATTTTCCTCAAATGAAATGAACAATGAAACAATTTTATTGTAAAAGTATATTTATCCTGGCAAGTCAAAATCTCTCTTAAACTTTTTTTCTTTTTTTAAACTTTGAATTACATAGCAGTACTCTTGCAAGATAGCTAGTCATACTATAAAAATGCTACCTCTTTAACTTGCTTGAATATGTGGACAAATTCTTCATTTATGGCTAAGCTTCGTCGTTCAATGTCTCCACGCAAGTTCCTTCGTGTGCGCAAACTGTTTTCGACAAAAAAGGTCGAGAGAGCCTTGAGTGCTTCCAGCATTTCCTAGAAAATAAAAAAGGACCTTAACTTTCCACACAGCTACAAAGAAGCGGGTTACACAGCCTGTAACCATCCCAAGTTCATGGTCTTATTAAAAAAAAACAACCTACTTCATGGTTTTAGAGAAAAAACTACCTAAACACACTCTAGATCAGTTGATAAATAACTAAAATAATTGCTGAATCTTTCGTCTCATATGTTACAAAACACAACTTTGTCTACTATTTTAGAATAGCTTTAATCAGTAAGATTACATTTGGTTAAAGCATGACCTATCCATAGCTAGAACACATTTAAATCAGAAAAAGCTTAAGTGCCCTCCCAGCTAAGCCATACAAACCTCCCTACGATTTGAAGGCATCGAACAGGTGCGTGGCATGTCACTGGAGAAGCAAAAAACGAATTTTAGTTTTAATTAACGCTGCAAACGTCAGCTTGCGACTCCGCAGCGGAACTGAGGGTATGACAGGGCTCGCAGCCCCTGACGACTCATCCGGCCGATTCCCCGCAGGGCGCTCCCCGCCGGGCAGGCCCCGGCCCCCG
>NW_009236190.1:0-11549 GCF_000690835.1 Fulmarus glacialis | reverse complement strand
CCCCCCCCCAAAAAAGCAATCTGAAAGCGCAGTGCTCCCAGTCAGTATTTGAAGGCACTGCTTGTTAGAGAGGTAACAACCATAACAGGCACATACTGTTCATCAACATGCCAAAAGCCATTTTAAAAAAATCTGCAGGAGTTTTAATACAGTGCAGAACAAATATTTGGGTTGAAATGTCATTCCTCTATTTCCTTCACTGAATGAAGTACATCATTTTCATTTATGACCATAATTAAGCCGTTAAAAGGCATGAAAGAAGTACAGTAAGAGGGACGGACATTTCACACGAGAATCAATGGACAATATAACATGCTACAGCTACTAACCCCACAGCCCTGCAGCATCTGAAGAGAGACTGCTCCCTAAGCTAACCCAAGCTGTGGTTCCTTCACCCGTACATACAATGTTTGAGACCCTCGCTGCTCCTTCTCTTCCAGACTTACCACCTTCCCCCTCTGAATTGTAGGGGGAAAAAACAAGACAGGTAGAAACTAGATACACAACCACAGAAATGGTAATATGCAACTTTGGCAGATTCACTGTCTGAACAAAAGAAGTTCATCACATTCAGCTAAAACATACCAAGCAGAGCCCCAGTGGGAAGTTCACCCACACCAGACCAACGCTGGCGCTCTGAGCTAAGCTGGGCCCTCCCAGCTGCCAACATAAGCCCATGGCACCATAGAGAGGTACCCTGTGGGAGCAGGCTAAAGAACTCTGCGTGTGTAGAAAAGGCATGTACCTTCCCGATACGTAAACCCTAATAAATGTTTCAGAGAACGAGTACACAAACAGCCAGCAAACACACACTTCAACAGCAAAGCTAAAGCACAGATTTCAATTTATGCCTTCAGTCTTAAAACCATCACAGCCCTGGGTTAAATGCATAAACAGGATCCACAGTTTGAGTAAGGCTTTTCTTCAAGCCATGAACTTAATGACAAAATCAGATGTGTCGCTGGGTACATGTACTGACACACAGTCCCCCCACTCCTTCAAATTAACTGAAAACACAGGCATTTAAATCACTTGGAAGAACATCACTCCAATAAGGTATTTTCATAGCAGAACCAAGTCGTACAAATGCCCATGCAACTGGGACACTTCAGGAGCCTTTTTTTATGTTCCATGCAGATACTGAAACACTGATCAAATAGATCAACAGAAATAAATCATATATTCACAAGAAACTTCTCCATACACATATTTGTGGAAGAAGAAGCAATTATATTTTACTATGAGTAGGAATGTACAAACTCTGAGAATTTCAACCAGCTTGCAAAACCTAAGAACAAGACTTTTCTGTTTGCAAAATAACTTATATTTGAGGCTACACCAAGAAACCCACTGCATTCTCTTCCGCTATATACTGCTCCCCTTCCACATCCACACATGCTTAATTTTTACATGCCTCCCTCACACATACCTTTTTTCCATCTTTCACTACTCCTCACATTCTCACTTGAGCAGAACCTGGAATTAATTATTTGTTTTCAAGTATTTTTAACACCCTGTGTTCCTTAGGCTGAAAGTTGTGCAAACAGTATTGCAGCTATTACTATGATTGGCTCTGACCTGACAACAACTAAGTATTCTTCCACTATATGCAGGAATATAGCTTGGCTTAGAAGAGAGAAGAAACCTAGCTCTTCAAGCAATATTCCGAGGCCACACTACATAATTATCAAACATTTCTCTAGCAGAAAAATAAGTCGAGTGGATGAAAAGTTTACAGGGACTTTCACAATTAAGCCATGTTTTTAGTAGCAGCCACAAGAGTTGGCTCTGTAAGAAAAAAATATACCAAATTTATTTTAGCATCTTTGGCCAAGAAAATAACGTGATTTTCACTTAAGGTTTGTTTCACACTATATAAACATGGATAATTAAATGAGAGCCATGATCTCTTTTCACACATTCTGCTAGACACGGCTAAGGTCTAAGAGCCAGCAGATCTAACCACTATGCAGCTTCAACAGCACCAATGACAAAGTGCAAGGCTAACCAATCTTTACAATTCCCGTACAAGAGTACTGTGAAAAGAGCTATGAGAAAAGAGGGACACAGAAAATTCAACTACAAACGATGATAATGTGCTTGCTATCAGCAACAGCTGGTTGCTACTTCTGAGCACTTCCAGGATAAACATGCATTTCCCTCAGACCTTTGACCCGTGCATGTGCTGCTGAGCAAACAACCTCGGGCATCACAGGAGTGAGTTGTTCCCAGCATATTTGCAATCTTGTTTTGCTTTGTTTTTTAAAGACATATTTTATAGACCTACTTTTGAGGACGGTATCAATGCCAGCTGAAGCAGGCAGAAGCCAAGCACATTTAGCTCCATTTGAAAAATTGCCTTTGTCATCTTGACTAAAAAGGAGATGCTCAGTCTCTGTAAGAAAGTCTGCCATTCCTATGGACACTATCAGGAAACTCTATTAACAACAATGCTGATCATTCCTATTTGCTGCTCCTTGTTTCTCAAAGATCTCCAAACTCCTTGAAAATAGAAAACAAATGCAAAGAAGAATACAGCTAAAAAGTAACCTAGAAGCTTGACAGCTGACAGTGAAATCCAGCGCAGGATGCATATGTGTTACCCTGGAGGGACCCGAGTACATTTTTGTGCTGTAGACAGCATCTAGACAGGGAGCATCCCATGAACCCTTCTTGCTTCTGTTCTTGATCCTGCAGACTTTCTCACTTCCAAACACAGTCAAAACATCCTCACACACATTAGTACAACTGCTTAAAGGAAATCAATATTAGGAAATGACATATTTTTAGATGCAGTTCTTTAAGAGGAAATGAGAAAAACAGCCAACATTCCAACAGAACCAAAAAACGTCAGTCCATGCTAGCAAATGCTCCAAAAATCACAATGCAGTACTTTTTACCTTTTACTATCATTTTGATACAAAATCTAATCTCAGGTACTTCGTAGCAGAATACATCTGGCCTGTTCTTTAAACTAAAACAACATAACTGCAATTCTCTTTTTTCAAAGCAATAGTTAGGGAATTCTCAAAATAGTCTTAGAACATGTGATACTCTCAATACCTCAAACCCAAGGGAAGTGCATCTTACCAAGAATACAGTACATTTGATGTACTGTAAAGTTGCGAAGAGAGCTTTATTAACCTATGGTTCAGTTCACTTGTTTTTAATATACTGAATAATTCCCTTAAAAATGGAAGTGGGACTTTTTTTTTTCCACATTCACGTTTGCTTTTCTAGGCTATATTCTTCTGCCATTATTTCAAAGCAGCAACTTGCTTATATAACTCAATCAACAATATCCAATGCTAACAAATGAATTATTCAATGTTTTCCAGACCATTTTGTATACTTCTTTCTTCAAATATTCCTGTGCCTCTTACTGTACCTATCCTTGCTAAATACCACTATGAGGTATTAATTTCTAGCTAAATTTCACAGTACAGACCGCCTTCTGCTCATTCGATAACATGGATTTTTGCTTACTTGTTTTTAAATAGTCATTTGCCCGATAGCCTAATCTCAGCCTTGTTCTTTCCGCAGAGTATGTCCCCAAAACATGGCATTTTTACAGTTATGGCTAGAATGATTCATCCAGCCCCAGGCTGGTTTTGAAGCATTTGATCAACAGCTGATTTTAAACAGCAGTTCTGAAATGAATGGGGTATCTCCTATGAAAACTTACCAGATTGCATTCCTTACAAAACTGACAGTTGCTCTGGCACACACAGAAAGGGTTTTGGGTAGAGGAGAAGAAAATGGCCCATGCTGACTGGTGAACAATTTACTGCTGTAACGTGCCAGGCAACCCAATATACTAATTTGGGAAATGTTCCGCTTTATTTTGTGGAGAATCCAGACAGCAACAAATTAGATCAGTAAACCATTCTTCTCTGCTTGCTATCCTCCTCTTCATTCCTATTTTACAGTTAAAGAAATAATATCACTATAAATTACGTTGAGATTTTTGGATGAAAGAGCCTATACAACTGCAGAATATTTATTAAAGGGCAGTCAACAGTAAAGAGACTTCTCAGAAACTTAAATAAAAATTGTTTAATTAAATAAAAATACTTAATTTGATAGTCATACGACAAAGATTTACATTTGTCTTGTACAGTTACAGATTGGATCCATCAAATAGTCCGGGTGCAGACTGATGGGGTTAGCCAGTATTTCTGAAGAAGATACAACACAGACTATTTATTATTTCCTGCCACGGTACAAGACATTTTTCTACTAGATCATAATAAAAAAAGGGATGAATTAGGACTCTCTACACAGGTGAATGGTATTCTTAAGACTAGACAATGCAGTACAACTCCACATCTGGATGAAGACAGATCCATACCTGATGGTAGGGTTGCCTTATGGTTTATTCTTAAAAGTATATGCCAGCTTAAAGAGTCTTATTCACGACCAAGGTAGCTAGCACAAGAGTGAAATCGATACAGAAATTGTGTCAGAATTATTATCGGAAGATATGCTACAGCTGTGCCTCTGTGCCCAACACTACCAGTAAATCTCATCTCTCTGTGCACATCTGTTTGAAAGCTCTTTGCTGCTCTCAAGACATGAAAACAGAAAACAAAGGAAAACTATGTCCTCAAATAAAAATGCTAAGTTTTAAGATTCCAGCTCATAGATGATTTAATGATATAGTGCTCCCTTTAATGTCCCTGTTGCAGAAGGACTCCTGGAACGTTTGTCCCAAATCCTGTTGCTTTGGAACAGAGCAGCACGCAGAAAGCAGGCCTTGTGTTGTGCATGCTACATTCTTCAGATACTTAAATGGTTCACTCTACACCTCTGCATCCTGATCAATATTCGCTCTGCCTCCCTCACTTCCTAGCCTTTTGTAGCTGATGGGGTCATATCTTAAGTCTAAAGAGCACCATAAATTTTCTTGTGCCAGTCAGTCCGTAAGATCAGGACAGCAATGAGCTTCAAGCAGCTGTGTGCCAGCTGAAGCTTTCAGGATGCCAGCACCGCAGAGAGCCTTGATTCTTCGCTCAGCTCCAGCCCGTGCAGGTGAGAACCGGGGCAGAGCATGCACGCAGCATGCACACCCCAGTCAGCACCCCACCTCTTATCACGTGAAGGGAACTTCAGAAAAAAATGCTTCCCCAGCTCACTCCCCCCTTAGGTTTTAGATGGCAAGTGGTTACGCTCTTCAAACACATTTTAGCCCATCCAACTTATGACTACAGTTCTCAAACCAACCTATACATCAGACTAAGAGGGTATAGGATGACTTCTCCCGCACAATATTTAGAGCAAACACTGTTAAGGACTACAACTCCTTTTCACAATACACGGACAGTTTCACTGAAGGCTTTATGTCAGACATGCACACAGACGACATGTCTACTTTGCCCATCTGTGAGCATCTACATCAGCTGAGTTTGAAAAGCAAGAGAATAGCTGCTGGTCTTTCCAACTGTGAGCCCTCCCCGCAATGCTTTTCTGCCCAGCCTTCGGGCATCGTTAAGCAGAGTTGTCAGGACCCACAGCCCCTGCTCAAGAACACAACAACTTGTCAAGGAGAATGCTTTTCCTTTGTCCTTAGCTCATATGTTCTGCAGCTCATTAGTTTTCATTCACTTTAGTAAAGAGAAAAGCCTTTCTCCCCCTTCCTGAGATCAAGATCTGTCCTTGCCTGCATTGAGTTTATTTTGTTCCAGTTACACTGTTTCAATCTTGCTAGTTTTAGAGGATGCAAGATTAACTTTTCGATCTGTTTTCTGAGTCTGTGGCTGCAATAGAGCTCGCTGAGCTAGCACATGCTGTGTTCATCAGGGTAGATTTATATCCTACTATTATTTAATAAGAACTACCTGGTATAAATCCCATTCTTTTCGAAAGGGATGAGTACAACAGACTTGGACCAGAGAAACGTAAAGCAATTTTGGTTAATTGAGCCATCACTTTTATTTTAATGCTCTTGGAATGGCTTGGCAGGTCCATGTTTCACACAGAGTAACAGCTTACAGAACACCAGTCTCTTTCCAAATACACAGCCTGAAGAGAGAGGAATTTGTGCCTCCACAAATTTCCATTCACATCTATCAAGACATTTAAAAATAAGAAAGCATCAGCCAAAATGCTTCTATACCTGTCATCACCTCTACCCTGTAAATGTTATGCTCTAGCAACCCCACCAAAGACATGGTACCTCTTACATTAGAAACCGATTCGTCGATAAGGCTCAGCATAGGCAAAACCAAAAAGCTATGAAACCAAGGAGTTGTATCAGGTACAAGCATCTTCCAGCAAGAGCATAACAATTTTATGAGCTGTAATTGAAGCTGATAGCCTAGGCTGTTTCTCAAAGCTAGAGTCTGCACACAAGGCCATTTACCATTACTGCTGACAAAAGGCATATGCTACGGTCCTTACTCGTGGAAGGCTCCCACTAGCACAGCAATGAATTTTGTTAATTCTTAATAACACCAGCATAAGAAAAATAACACATCTACCACAGGGTTACTTAAGACTCTTATGCACTCTACAGGTGACCATAGAAAAAAATGTTATCTGAAAAGTATATGACCTCTTGAAAAACACATTTCTCAAGGGGATGGGAGACTGGGATAAGAGGTCTGCCACTTACGGTGTGGGAAGGCTAGCTTTACACGATGAACATCTCTCACACCTGTTAACACTACAGTGAAGTTGCACCTGTGAATTCACACAGCTAACAGCAAAGGACTGTACTGTAGCGTACCTTTCCTGACATAGCTTTTTTAGAGCCACCTGGACTAAACTGTCCCGGTAGGAGCACATTTTTGCTGTATGACCTGTGACTTGACTAGTGCCTTGCAGGGTCTGCTCTTTTTCTACACCGACGGAAGTGGTTACACTAGTGCAACTTCCTAGTGTGTATCAGCTCAATGCTCTGTTTCATCCTTCTTGCCTTAGCAGTATTCTGCAGGACCAAGTGCACAATTCTTTCCTGTTCCTTTGAGGCAAACAACAAAAAACCCCAAAAATAAAGATGTCAATCTCTTCTTTTCCACCTGCAAGAATGGGAGTCAGAGAGTGACAATTATATGATAGTTTCCAATCTTTTGCATACCTGACCTGTAAACCTGTCAGCTGTGTCTCTGCCACAGATAACCCAGAGCAAAACTCAAACTTAGCACTGGGAAAAAGCTTGGCTTCTACAGTTTGACTCCACTTATAGCAATTCCACATTCTTCCCCCTTATGCAATGTAAATTTATTTTCTCACTTCTTTCACCCATGATATTTCTGTGATGGATCGTCTTTTTAAAAATCTTTCCCTTACCACTACAGGGAAACTCTTAAACTACTCCTCCCTCCTCCTTCCCAACATCATTTGATCCTGACCATTGCCACAGGACATCTATCTCGAACATAAGACAAACTCCTCTACTATCACTAATTAAGAAAGTAATCAAGCATGCTAAGCAGGTTATCCAAGAATAGCTTGCATAGACAAAACCAGAGACACACTCAAGGAAAAAAAATTACTAAGTGCAATGAGACAGTAAGGACAGAGTCTTAAAAAAAAAAAAAAAAAAAAAAAACCATAAGGAAAATTAATAATAAATCCTTTTTTTTAACTGACGGAAGCACTAAAGACCAGCATTATTAAAGCACTTAAATCCTGAAGATGTAAATATGCACTGTTACTAATTCAGTCCACCTGAAGCTTGAACTACACTACACCACCTCTGCAAGCAGAAATTGTCATTTTCCACTGCAGACCAGCATAATCCAGCTCTTCTGTTGCTGGAGCAAAGTGTCTATGAGCACAAGCCCTCAGTCAACACGGAAGTACTGGCGAAAAGCCACTGAGGATGCACGGCAGCAGTACAGCCATGTCAGCAGCCCTGCTGACCAAAGGCAACTTTGTTACGTATTGATTTAACAGCTCACAGTAGAGAGATGCAGTATCAGCAAAACCTGTCACAAGTAAAAATTTCAGTAAGATACTGCAATTTTTAGGACTTTATGGCTCCTAATGGTCAGTGCAGTCTTGACATAAAGTGCCCATCCACAGCTTTCAGCCACACAGCTTTTCAGCTGATGAGGAGATCTTGAATGTTGATTACTACAATCTCATCCTTTTTTGCCTTAAACGATAACAAGAAGCCTACATGAATTCAGCTCCATACCTCCTCTGAAAATAGTATCAGAATTACTTGCAATTAAAGTTATACACAAATTTAGGTATTCTTGGGGCTTGTGTTCTAATTCAAGATATTTGCTTAAATCATTATGAATTACAACAAAAAAGGACTGGAACAGACCTGCTGGACATCTTACATGGAGTATGTCTATGTACCTATCATTCACATATATTCTATATACATAAAATTACACATGTGACTATACTCACTATATATAGTGAGTCACTAGTAATAATATATTTATTATAATAGTAACATACTTATAATACATAGTAGCTAGTATATATATATAGTGAGTATATTCCCCATTTACAGATGCTAGATACACTTGCATTCTCCATCACAGAACCACTTAAATTTTAACCACATTACTCCTATAGCTACACTGTCCCCCGAGTGTCAGGCCCCTGCAAGTTACAAACCTTCTTCCAGTTTGCAGACGAAATGCACTGCTGTTATGCCACCACTCCCTCGCAGAACCAGAACTCCCTTATTTTCATCATATTGACAGATTAAAAACAGAACAATCTTATACAGGGCAACAAGCCCAGCTCTCTTAGAGCTCCATTAGCCTTTTCAGCTACCTGATTCACTGTGCTTGATAACGAACAAGAACTGTACATAGAAATCCAGGCAGGCTGCCCTTACTACCTCCAACATTAATGCTCCCCTGATGCACATTAAGATTGCGTTCGGCTGTCTTTCACACCCTCATGCCATTAGCAGTCCACTTTCAGTCACTGTGAATTAATAGTTTTTCTCCTCTCCAACTGACAAATTTTCCAACTTTTCTCACCCAAAGATATTCACAAAGAAAAATGAAATCTTGTTATTAGTCCATAGCCTTATACTCAGTACCATTTACAACTAAAGTCAAAGCAGTTCTTGAAAAGTAATCTACCCATACTGTTGGGAGTTACATAACTCCTCATTAGCAAGCGTGGCATTAGTAGCTAACACTAATAAATGAAAAGATTGCCATTCAAAGCTAAAATGTAATCCATCATATCCTGTGACTAAGAAAAAAGGGGATCAAAAGCAAATAACATGTTTAATTAAAGGCTATTTCAGCTGTACTTTTATTTGTCACACTTCATAGACATTCTCCACCCTCATCTTTACAGAGGATTTTCATAATGTTTAAGACTGAATTATCCGTTGTGAGGAAGAGGGAACCATTTCACTTGAGAACCACTTAAGTGAGGCAAGAGAAAAATTACACATCATTTAGTTTGTTTTACCAAGCCTTGCTCCAAGCCACAGACTAAAACAACCTTTGCATAGAATTCATGTATTTCACCTTATTTGCTTGTCTTTCCAAGGACTGACTGATCTTGCACATGTCTGTTACAAACCATTCCTAATTTTGTAAAATTGGAGGGGCAGGAGGGTGCTCGGGTTGGCAGGTTTTTTTGGAATGGTAGTCCCTGCCAGATGAGAACCCAAGTGTCACTTCTAATGAAGTTTCAATGATGAAATGGGGTTTGTGTATTTTTGGTAACTACTTAACAGTGTTCACACTGAAACTGTAACTGAGCTTTGAAGTTAGCATCCATTCGAGAAGAAGGGGTAAAATAAATACTTCTATCTGACTAAGAGATAGCTGCACATAAAACCACTTTTGCAGTAGAGATAAGACACAGACCAAAATGCAGTTGGGAATGCAGAGGTATTGCACCCCTGAGAACAAACTACTAAAATGCCTGCTGTTACAGATAATGGGCAGCATACAGGCATTAGACATATCTGTTTCTCAGTAGGAGACCTCAGTATGACCTCCATTCCCATAACTTTCCACCTTCACTGAGTATTGGACAGCAGACACCGTTTGTTCCACCTATAAAGAGTCAAGCTACTTAGAAACTGCACATGGTTTCCGTGGAACAGGCCACACAAATCGTTCGGTATTATCGTTCCGATATAATCGTTCAACGTCACTCATTTTTATCTGATATAAATATGCAGCCTAACATGGGAGGCTTCACTTCAAGTTTCCCCACCAAAACTCCCATCTGTTTCATGAGACAGAACTTACACAAAGTGAGCTAAACACACCTCTGTCCCTATAACAGATAGTTACAGTTTGGCATGTTTAATGTGTTGTTCTCTTACAGCCACACACCACTATTCTTACAGACATAAAAATTATGCTAAAAGTGACTATAACATGCCTATCTGATGTAAAAGGTTTCATTCCAAGAGTACTACTGGTTTCATTCCAGCAGCTACCCAGGGTAGCACTCAAATTCTTCATGCTAAAACTCATTAATAGATTTTTAAAATGGCCAAGATGTCTCATACTCAAAAGTGCACATCACCATAAAACACAGTTTCTCTAGTCTGGTTTTGTCTCCAATAGAGACCCTTGCTTCTCATGAAAGCCTGGATTCAGAAAGCCATATCAAGGCAGATAGCATCTGGCTCTGCTCTGCCCCCAGATTTGGATTGCCTGAGGAAGCACTTACTATACGTACAATACAGAACTTTCATGCTAATAATTTCTGAAATATTTCAGCCAAGTATTACAGACTAGCTTGAATACTGTGACTACTCTTGTGTTTCTACTGACTTCTCAGCAGTTAGTTTTCTGTCTCTGCATATTCTGACACACTCATTTTACCAGTACCAACAATACAATGGGAAACTAACAAGCTTCAGGCACTGCTTTCTTAATAGAACTAAAATGAGACCAACGCAAGAGTAATCCTGTCAAGAATTAAGATAATGGCCTCTGAAAAGAAGCTCACGGATTTGTATTTCATTCTTCAGGATACCATGGGTCATTTTGTCTACTAGATGGAAGATGGAACATGGGTATTTACATCCTTTACACACTGTAATTTTTATAAAATCACACAGAATGCAAGCATGAGCAAAATGGGCCCACAGGACTTTTAAGTATGTTTACCAGCTAACTTTATGAAGGATACAATTTCTTTCCAGCTTCCTTCTCCCATTAACTCTATATGGATTATGGGCTTGTCTTCCCTTGAATTAAAACTAGGTATTTGGGGAAGGGACATTTATTTAATACCAATACCTTATACAAGACACACTCCATCCAGCACCACTGGATAGGGTGGGGTCAGGTACTGCTCAGATATGGTCACAAAGAGGCAAGGATCCTGAAGATGTACAAAGGAGCCTCACTTTGCTTTCTGAATTTCCCGAAAGAAGTTCCTAGCTTTCACCCATATGCCACCAACATTGATTTATTTTTCCCGTCTTTCTTGTACCCCCTCCCACCCGCACCCCCGGGCAGGTTCCGTCTCGAACAGCAGCCCCTGCGTTACCCGAGGCCGGGTAACCACAGGGAGAACAAACCCGAGAGCCTGGACAGGCACCCGCAGCCCCGGGGCACCAGCGGAGCAGGTCGGCGCCGCCCCGGGAG
>NW_009236189.1:0-8125 GCF_000690835.1 Fulmarus glacialis | reverse complement strand
AGAGTTTTTCGGAGACGACTTTGTTTCAATCATTTCTCAGGGAGAATTACTCCTTTCTGACATCACTATTGTTCTTCACTCTATTCCCAGTTCTAACCTATGGCTACCCTTTCAGACTGACCTAACTTTGTTATCTTTGAGATTATCATTTTTCCCTTGACTCAACTAAATATGAAATTGCCGTGGAAATTTAGTGCAAATTACATCAGCAGGCACACATGCAGAAACAATCCATTCCAAGATTCCTCCTACTATTTAGAATTTATTGAGGTTTTTAAAATCTCAGAATTTCTTTTAATGCTTCACTTTCATGCTTAACTGCATCAGTAATAGGTTTAGTCTATGAGAGAAAGAAAAGCTAGATCACCGTAAGACAAGGCTATCATCTCTGACATTTTATAGTGAATTCAGTTTTAATATAGGCAAGTGAATATAGCAAGTAATACAGCAAATGAAACCCAGTACCACATTACAGGTTTTTCCTTTCACACAGTAACAGATGTGGATGCTTTTAGCAGGAAAAAAGAAGAAATGCCTTTTTACAGCAGTTTCAGTCACATTCAGCTGGTTGTCAACCATCTGTATTTTCAGTTGGAGATTGCAGAGGGTGTTTTGCACTAAAATTCTGAATGGTTCAAAATTTACTGAATATATTTATACTGTTAGGTCCCTCAACTTGCAGCCTTATGGAGGGTATAAGCTGGAAGTGCTCACAGGAGCTCCTATTAAGTCTACCACCAAAGAAATAGCTGGGATTGTTCTTTTTCCAGTGGACTAATATTTGTCCTCTCTCTTGTCTTCTCTGGAAATCATCCTTGCCAGACATGACTTATCTTGAGGCTCACAAAACCCCCATATATTTCAGAGCAGCTAGTCTGCTGCTGCTTGTCAAAAGACAAGATTGCACCAACCATTAATTTAAATTTCTTGCCCAAAAATGTGTTTGGATATTACACAGGGTTTAATATCATTGAATGACTTGAAAGAAAGCCTACACACCTGCCAGACTGTAATACCTCCAGCTTACTTGAGTTTTCAGTAATAGGTGTTTTACTTTTGTCACATAGCAAGCATAATGGCAATCTCAGATTTAAAGTTCGCTCGTTTACCAAGTGAAGAAAAACACTGTTCCCCATTGTGACTCCTATTAGCCTCTAAAAGTTCACCTTCAGAAAATGTCTGAAGTCAGGTGTGATCCATGCACAGACAAAATCAGCAGAATTCAATGCATGCAACTGGACTTACGTTTTACTAAATCAGAGATAAATATAGAGCACTTGAGCAAAAGACTGAAGATGCCAGGGTGGGAGAATACCAACTTCTGCGTTATTTAAAATCTCAGAAAAAAATGCAACATTCCATATGAGCAAATATTTACAATTCTGCCAGGCAAGGATTTTTGGTTTCTCCCTTGTGAATCTTCATATAGGTACTGAATATGTGAATCTTCATATAGGTACTATCCAGAAAGAAATGATGCTTTTCAGGATACTAGGGCATAAAATCAATTTGTCCACAGTTGTTCATCTCATCGTCATCTAAGAACATAGCATTTAACAGTCAGCTTTTTTTTCTCATAATCTACTGTTAGCTTATCTGGTCTGGAAATTGAATGATGCCCTCACAGCTTCATGCAGAATTATAAACTGAATGTATTGAACTGAATATCCATCCTCTTTCCTGGGAATGCCTCAATTCAACTTCATGCATTCATTAAGAAATAGAACTATACTTTGTGAAATGCAAATAATAGAATCAAATCTATAATCTGTAAGCAAGATGAAGGCATGCCAGAGCTTTGGTGTTCTTTAGAAGATATTTGAAAAGATCATGAGAGATCTCAAAATTGTGTTCCATCAGACATAAGTATTTTACTCCAATGCATGCTACTATTGACCTGTTGTAAAATAACCACTGACACTACAACAAAGGACTGACATTTTAATTATTCCAGCTCTCATAGAAGTTACTCCTTCTATTCTGAGCACTTTTGAAAGGTACTGAATTGCCTTACTAATACTTCTGTTCTCAAACACAAGGGGGTTGGTTTTGTTTGTTTTAATAAGCCATTAATATTTTCTGACTTGGAGGAATCAGACAGCTAAAGCTAAATAATTGGTGGAATAAAATAAGACAATCAGGATGCAACTGAAGAAATGAAACTGAAGATCACTGAACATTCTATATGATGACCATGGATATTTGCTAGCACCATGAAATTGCTGAATGCAGAGGAGCCATTTAAATATTTCATAACTATTTTATGACTTACAATTTTATGATTATTGTTCTAGTGAAACGTCTTCAGTATTTATGTATTTTCCAAAAAAGCAGTCTGGTTCCAAAAGAGCGTGTAGGTCTCTGCAGGAAGTTAAACATTTGAAGTCGTAACATACCAATTTGTTCAGGGTAAAGAGAGATATTGACAATGATTCTTCAATTTCTGATAACATACTAGATGAGAGAAATTAGTTTAATATCAACAAATCATGTTCTTTCATGACTATTTATTTCCCATAAATAGAGTAAGCAGCTAGAAATACATTTCGACCATCCCTTGGGTAGACAACTCATCAATTATGTGCTCTTTTAAAAGTTGCAATTCTTGATTCATTTTAAAAAAGAAGATGGGACAGTTTGCAGCCTTTAACTGAAGTTTTACCATTGCTTAACACTGAACAAGGTAACTAAAAATGAGCTGCAGTTTTCACCTTTACCCAAGGAAAAAGGAAATCTACTCTGTTTATTCCCAGGGACGTGAGATCAAATTACATATTCTCATCATGCAGCTCCATTAAAACTGATTCTACAGTTCTTCAGTTTCAGATGAAATGAAAACTCATCATTTTTAACATTGCCAAGGTCAACCACACAAGAAGAACAAATATGTGTAACATACAAGGATGTATATGATATACTTATCTATGTATGCATATATAGTAGTCTGCATTTTTGGAATTTGGTATTTTTATTTTGATTCTGCTCTCTGGGTTGCTCTGTACATAATAGAACTGCATTAGTCAACACCGAAAGAATAATCCAGTGCTTTTTGTGCCCTTTTTACCACAGAAAGGCCTGTAGTAAGCAGCTACACTTCCAAAAG
Source organism: Fulmarus glacialis (assembly GCF_000690835.1). Lineage (NCBI taxonomy): Eukaryota > Metazoa > Chordata > Aves > Procellariiformes > Procellariidae > Fulmarus > Fulmarus glacialis. The sequence continues at coordinate 5,022 of NW_009236189.1, read as the reverse complement.
TGAGTTTTAGAAAGGAATTTCTCTTTGAGACAACCTGGCCTGTGCACTTGTTACACTACTTCAGTGTGGTGTTCTTTTGTCAGAGATCTGTGTAATTGAGGAAACTGTCTTATTTTTGGTTGTTTCTGTGTCTATGGACAGATAACCTCTCGTACATTGCACTGTACTGGTAGAAAGTCACTAGCACTAGCCCATCTTTGAATGCGTGTCTTCATGACCCACCCATGATGCCAGAAATCCCACTCCCTAATATGAAATAAATTTCTGTAATTAGGCATTCAAGTTGTTAGAGGACAGAAATAAGCCAGTGGCATAAATTGGTGAACATGTAATTTCTTTTGCCACACACGAGTCCACATCTGACCTCCATTTCAAGTACACTGATCACAACAGAACACCAGAAAGCAGCAACAACCACAAACAAGAAATTTTAAAGACCACAGAAGACTCTGAAAAGAATACTGGAAACAGAAGCAGTAGCACTAAAAGTTTGAAAACAGGTATTTATATTTGAAGCATATTTAAAAATTGTGCAATTATTGAAAATCAGAAAGGGAGAAAGGTGGGGGGACTGTAAGGGGGACTGTAAAAATTATTCATCTGCTAAAGATCTAATCCTGCAAAACCTTCTCAACTGAGAAGGTCTTACTTCTGCTATAGCATTGCTAATTTCATATATGCTATACAAATTATTTTCATCTGAGCAGTAAATCCAGATATGTTATTACAAAGCTAGTATGCGTGTCATGGTTTAACCTGGCAAGCAGCCAAACACCACGCAGCTGCTCGCTTACTCCTCCTCCCTCAGTGGGACAGGGAGAGAATCGGAAGGGTAAGAGTGAGAAAAACTCGTGGGTTGCGATAAAGAGAGTTTAATAGAACAGAAAAGGGGAAATAATAATAATAATAATAATAACAACAACAATAATAATGGTAATGATAGAATATACAAAATGAGTGATGCACAATGCACCACCCGCGCTGACTGATAACCAAGTAGCAATCGCTACTTCCTGGAACACACCTACCATTCATATACTGGGCATGACGTCACACGGGAATACACCATTGGCCAGCTGGGCCAGCTGTCCCAGCTATGCTCCCTCCTGCCTGCACTTGGTAGAGCATGGAAGATGTCCTTGACTTAGCAACAACTAAATGTGTTACCAACATTCTTCTCATACTAAATCCAAAATACAACACTAGGAAGAAATTTAACTCTATTCCAGCCAAAACCAGGGCAATGTGTTAAAAATAAATGTTACAACACTTCCTCTTGATTTTAGACAATTTGGGAGCTATGGGTGCACTTCACCCTCATGTAAAAGATTTTGTATATATATGCCTCCAAAAAAACTAAAAGCAAAACTTTCACTTTCTGCTCCAAGCAAGAGACAGAGCTCAATTATGCAGTCGAAGAAAACAAACTCTAACATCTCCACTCAGTAGATGTAAAAATGTAAGTGTCCTGGGAAGTGCTAGAAACAGTTGAACAGTCTACCTTTCCTTTCTTTCATAGAGGTCCAGAATCTCAAAAACTTTCATGGAAAGGTTTCCGATAGGTTCACATTTACAGAAGAACTAGTTAGGCTTGATCTTTTCAGCCTAGAAATGACAACTGACAACTGAGAGGATACAAGTCTACAAAATCATTAGTGGCATAAACAGGACACCCAGCACATGAACTAAAGGGCATCGAATATACAAGTTCAAAAGTAAATAGAAGGAGTGGTCCCCTTATTCAGTGTGTATTGCCATCTTTTACCAAGTATATCAGGAATATACCTGGATTTAAAGGAAGCTTATCAGGACTACAGGGATATAGAGGTCCATTGGAACTGTATTAAAAACATTCTAAAAAAACCCACAAAATCTTCTATCTGAGAAAAAGTCTGAGCTGCAAAGCTTAGTAGGCTGCGACAAAACAAGGGTCATGAAAATTATCAGAAGTGCTTGCCCTGCTTCTGTGCTCTGAGGCAATCAGTTCAGTACTCTCTGGACACCTGACTAGGTGGACCTTTTGTCTCACCTGTCAGACTCATTTTCTTATGTAAGCAAAACCCCAGAAGCAGCTATGTCAACTGCATAGTGTGTTGATGGCACTGTGCTTATGCCACTGCTTCCCACAGAAGGCATACAGGATAAACACAATCTGGCCCTAGTAATACTAATTGCAGTATCATTGCTGATAGAAATGGGGCGAACACCTTCCTCTGATGTCACTAAATTGATCTGAATTTTAATTGTTCTCATTTTTAAATGAGGTGCTGGTGTAGCTCATTATGCAAGTATTTAATTATTTTATCCCTTATTTAATGAGCATTTCTACTAACTAAGGCAATGATACACTATATCATATAATTTTTGACCTCTTTTTTATGAAACATTGGGTTTAGCATCTCCTTAAAAGACAAAGTTGTTATCTATAATAATTTAAGAATGTGTTGACTGAAATTTAGAAGACAGAACAGTGTTTAAAACCTGTCTGTGGAATTTTTGCAACAAGAAACGTTTTCTCACTTCTGTCATATTTTATTTTGAATAGCACTGTCACAAGTTGAACAGCTTCTCTTAATTATGTTTGAATAAAACAAAAACCCACTCTGCTAACAAAGGAGGGATTAGTAAGGCTGGAAGGTAATGTAAGCATTTTAAATTGCTGATACATTCCTATCTTCATTTTGTTTTCTTCTCAATGTCTTTTCCCAAGATACATGGAACATACTGAATTTATAGACTACTGTGTGTCACTAAAAAATGTATGTATCTATAGAACACCATAGTTATATTCTTCATATTCAAATGATGTCAAAGGAGTTTTTGCACTCTCATTTGATTCAGTTCAGAAATATTACCTCACGTTAATTTCTTTTTTCCAACTACTTCAAATTGGTTGCATGAAAATATTCACTCAAAATTTAAAGCATCATTAAAAATATCTGTATAGGGAACTACATTGCACTATATTTCATTGAGCATGAAGGTTGATAAAGGCAATTACTTTATCACTATCTTAAGCAGCATCACGAAAACAAAACAAAAATGGAAGCAAACTAATCCTTTGGTGCACAGATGCCTTTTCAAATTAACAATAACTCAGAAACACACAAAGAAAAAAATGAAAAAAAAATCATTATGGTAGGGAATAAACACCCAAAAATCTTACCTCATGGCAATGAGAACAATGACACAAATAAAAATTTGAGGAATCACATTCTAAAATGAACGGTATCCTAAGATTTTTTATTGGAAATTATTACAATAAAGTTTCTGCAAGGAAGAAAGGGAAAAACAGAACACTACTGTATCTTGAGGACTATCATAACGCTCATCAGTCACTTCTATGGAAAATCTGTTTCAACTTCAAAAAAGAGATTTTTTTTTTTTTTCCTAAGATGTTAAAGCACAAGATTACTCTAAAGTTCTTTGAGTTTTTCTTTGAAAATTCAATGTCAAGTGAATGTGAAACTTTTATTAATCTTTCCTAGAAATAAAAAAAGCAACCACACATATAAAGAACTCCACTTGGTGAATTATTTCTTTAAACATCCTAAATTACTAATGTAGAGATTTATTACAAACATTGCTAAGACTATTGCTGAAACATAACTCAAATAAGTCTAGAGAGAAACGTTATTATCTTAACCAGCTACAAAATCAATCTTAAATCTTCCAAACTCTCATGTAACTCTGAGTAATTTCTTTATAAATGTCTACTTCTACACCCCCAAAATTACGTGCAGTCTGTAAAATTATAATCACTACAGTCACAATATCAGTTCTTGCCGACAAAGTTCATATACAGTCAGTGTTATTTTCAGCTCCTACTATTGAGTGACCAATTAAGTTCCCTTTACAAAGGTACAATACTAAACAGCTTCATGTTTGTGGACCAAAATATTTGCCTATGTCTGACCGGGATTTAAATACATCAGAAGGGCATATAGCTGTCCATAACAACACACTTGCTGATTCTTCAAATGTGCTCTCAAGCAGAGGAATGAACAACCAGCAGTTGGCCAGCGATTAAGCTATTAATCTTGTATTAGAGATGGAAAAGCCAAGACACTCACAGGGGAAACTATTTTTGTCCCAAATCACACAGCAAGACAGTGACAAAACTGAGAACAAATAACAGATAGGAGGCATCATGGTGATTTTCCAGCTTGTCCTTCATTTCCCAAACTCTGTTTCTTCTCTGCATTAGTTTCTATTTGAACTAGAATACTTTTGAGGGAAAAAAAGCAACAACAACCTCAACCATTTCAGACTGCAATAATGAAGTGATACAAATTATAATGGATCAGGAAACTACTCTTCACACACAATCCAACTTGGCTACCATAATGTCTAACCTAGCAGTGTTTTCCTTCATTTAAACATGCTCTGATGCTCAGCCCCCAGTTCAGTCCTATACACAAAAGTAAAAATACTCAGGGATTTAACAGTACACATCTCCAGAACAAAATATCTAATGCAACTTTAATTAAAAACATCTCTAGGAAAAAAAAAAAACCAAACTGTTCTTCAAGTACAGAAATGGAAAACTACTTCAGCCTGTTTCCACTGGTGGAAAGAGTTTTGTAGTCTGAAATCCAGGAACCAAATCATAGCAAAAGCGTTGAAGCAAGGGAGACTGTTAATATGAAGGGTATTAGTCACACAAAGACAGTTTTTGCAGAACTGAGGCCATTTGGGGCTCAATTGGGCAAGCAGCCAGACAGCTCTTAACTGCTGAGAGTGCCAGGCACCTTGCAGAAGGATCTTAGATCTCATATTGCTGGGCACTCCAGTTTTTCACAGGACTGTGTAAGAGGGGTGCTGCTTTTTAGTGCAATGGACAAATATGTGGCTGACCAGAAAAAGTTTAGGAGTGAGCACTTTGTCCTGCTGTCTGTTGTGCCATATGACTTGGAGAAGCACTAACCTGTTAGCACCTAAACTTCCTTATCTGAGAAATGGAGGTAATAGTGTTCCTTTACCTTGCAGGTATATTGTGGAGGAATGGTTAACAGAAAAGGG